>NC_139834.1:6474877-6547790 GCF_963691815.1 Echiichthys vipera
CAAATGACACAATTTGATATGCCGTTGGGGTGATTCATGTGGATAATGTTTCCATGTGATCATCACTGCAGAAAAGAGACCATTTCTTGTTATGTTTTTTTTTTTGTTTTTTACTCATTAAGTCTGACAATAACTAGAATATTGGGAGGGTTTATTGCGAGCAGGCTAAAACTCATTATTTCTGCTAGACATCCCAAGTACAAAAGAAATTATGTTATGGTATTTTGTCCAGGTCCCCACAGATATAATGATTTACAGAGGAAAAATAGGGAGGAGACTTTATAGCTTAGGTTGTTCATTTATGTGGATTTAGAGGATGAGAATGCAAGGCAAGCTTACAGTTAATACAGTAGCACCATGGGCCTGTTATTGATTACATGGAGGAGGTATGGTATGTTTTCTATGGTTTATGGTCAAACGCACAGCACCCCATGTGGTTTGTATTATTGTAATGATAGACATTCCCACCATAGTTTGTCTTTGTAATTTATATCATCTGCAGTTTTGTCAGGAGCACGTCATCTCTTTTTTCCATACAGAGTCAAGACGGTTTAAGTGAGCACATCCATCTTGTAGTTGTTGACCTACATGTAATAGTCAGTCAGAGGGCATACATGTTGGCCATATGGTTGGGGGGTCTTTAAAAACAATCGCAGCCGGATCAGGTTAAACTAACCTGAAATGCTTTTGGATGAGGTTGCCGTATCACCTTTTTTAAGTCCTTTGTGGTTTTACTCTGTACTCTGATTTCAGAGGTTTAAACCAGCTGAGGTTCAATTATGCATTGGTTCGTCAAAGGGTAATTGAATTGAAAAATGTAATTTAAAACTCTATATAATATACCGCACAATGATGCAAAATGCCTCGTAATGAATGAATATGACGTCCCCCTACAATATGCGAGCGCCAAAAAAACTGCGAAAACATTAATCTTAAGTTATCCACGGTGTACCTGATTTGCTTCTTATCTAATCCTTAATGAGCTTCAATTAAGATTTATTATGCAAATTAACCCTCAGCTGCTTCTGACTGCAGGAGCAGGAGCTATGACAATATTGTGCTAATGGTGTGATCTGTAACAATTACAAAGGTAAACTGCCTTCAGACTGCGCGCTTCGTACGTCTCCGAGAGGTCAGTCCGCTAAATGTGCATTCAGGTGGACGTGGACATTTGTTTATCAAGTCTCTGTCAAGGCGTTTATTAGACAACAGCAGGTACAGTTGGGATAGCATCACTGATATAAGATGTATTGATAAGCATTGCTACTGTTTGTAGCTGCAGTTTCATATACTAATAATTAGGATATGCCAAGGACAAAAGCTTCTATCCCGATATAGGTTGTTCCATATCTCAATAACGGCATACGTACAGTATATCACGATATAGCATGGTTTCTGGTAATTCAATAAATAAATAGTCTATATGAAAGAACCACATGGTAAAGCCTATTTTAGCATACCCCTGTGTGAAATAAATACTGAAAAATAAAAATGATTTTCTCATTTTATTAAGAACTTTAGTGGAAAATAAACAAACTGGCAAAAATGTGAATATAAAGCGCTGTACAAGTGTCGTTTATATTGCGGTAACGCAGTTCAGCTTCTGGATTTCCAACATTGCAATAGAAACAATATAGAAAAATATATATACTAGAGATTATATAATAATAATATATCATGATATCTGCTCACATAAGTGAAATCATGAGTTATGTGCTCCAGTTGATGTAAATGTCATTGAACTGTGTTTTAATGTAAAGTTTAAAATTGAAAGCTACAATTTTCAAATGATGCTCTCTATTTTAGATAACATTTTCTGTTAATGTGCTTGTTATTGTCAAATCAGACAACCTAACAGTGTATTAATAAATCCCTTGGAAGATGATACATTATTGTATACAGTTATCACCCAGCACTAATACATGCATTTAATCCTCTAAAACTCCATTGTGAAACGTTATCAAACACTTTCTAATTGAATATAGTGTAAGTGACATATTATACTTAAACAAAGACATATAGGATAGGAAGAGTCATGTAAAACCCAGCCTCATTTGATTGTTTTCAGCAAACCTCACAAAATGTAGTGGCACAGCCAGGCTCAGTTTTGTGATCACCACGGTTACCGCACACTGCGAGGTTATGACCAGAGGAAGTGCTCCTGGACACTTACCTTGAGCACTGTATGAAGTTGTGAACCTTGCACCTTTTGTAACTTCATTTAGCACGAGGCTGATAGCTTCCCGACAGCTTTATAGCTAAGATGTTTTATGAGACGTCATGCAGCGCAATTACATCGGACCTAATTTGATGAATCAAGTCAATGTTTCACCGGCTCCGTTGACCTTCCTGGCCTGTGATCTTCTGTCTCTCCACTCGGGTCAAACAGAGGTTTTCACACTACACAGTACAATTCGGTCACACTCTGGTAGAAATAAAAAATCTTCAATGTGCGCCTGTTATTACAGGCAATCAAAAATGTACTGATTTGTAATGAGCTATTGTCAGTTTGTTTTAAATGACTTTGGCAAACCATCAGTCCAAATGAATCACTTAATCAGCCAGTCAAAGCAAAATAATGTATTTCTGAATTTCAACATATTGCAGTGCAAAATGATTCCCATGTTTCTGGTCTTTATGTTCATAATAAATATATATTATATAGTCTTAGTGCCTGAAAATAAATAAGCAGAAATAATTACAGCTGAAGGTTTTTTGCAGCTGTCACACCATAATTAAGTCCATCTGAACACCTTTAATTCACTGATGCAAACTGGCTGCTGCATGCAGGAGCAATACAAAGGTCACATTTAACATCAAACTGAGAGTTGTTAATACCTTTTTTCTAATATTTGATGGTTTACTAAACCATCAAAGCAGCCAAAAATATATTTGCTAATAAAATCGTTTGAAAGAGCCAGATGTTAACCTTTATTAACTATAAACAGATGGTTTAACCACATTTGAAAACAATTTATTTGTTTAATTATAATCCTGCATTTTGCTTGAAACGGCTAAAGAGCTTAATTTACAAATGAACGACATAAAGTAGTTAAGTAACAATTCAAATTAGTGCAATTGCATTGGAGACCAACCAGCACTGTTGGCTGGCTAATTGTTCCACATATTGTAAATGCTTTCAGTGTTGTTATCTGACAAACTCTTCCCTCAATAGAAACACTGATAGAAACTCCAGCTTTCTAATTAGCCAAGCTTTCAAGTGCTGCACGGCTCATTTGATCATTTTTGTAAGCAGCAAACAAGTTTTAATGTCAAACTGAATATAAAGTGACAAGAATAAAAGAGTTTGTATTTTCTTCATGGCGGGGGGTCCAGTAGCATGTGCACCCTATTAGACACATTAACATTCGGCCCCTGGCACCTCGAGGTGCCATTTTATCTTTCTTATGGACACGAATAAAGAATAACAATATGGTTTATAGTATACGTTTTATATTAGTTTATTAACTGACAATGCTTTTAATTGATATGCTTGTGATTAAGAGGCATCTGATTGTATAGTAATGTGTTAAATGATTGTAAAAATGTACCATAAATGTTCCCAATATATGTAACCACTACACATGGACTCTTTTTCAAATTGGTCAAATATACCACAGCACGAGGACCAGCCTAACAGCAACAGTATTGTTCCTGAAAAAGCATATTGTAGACTATTCAAGAGGCAGAAATAAATCGTATTTAAAAGTGTAAGAAAGAGCTCAATTCGCAGCATACAACAAGATTAAATTGTTAAAAAAGCTTCAAAGCATTTGTTGTATATGAATGTGTTAGGAACTAAAATACTTTCTGTGATCTGTCTTCTGATTAAAATGGACCAGCATTTTCTTTGTTTGAGCCCTAATCCTGTACCTAAACTACCTGAGAGACTCTGCACCACAATATGTTTAGAGCCTGTTCCTTCGGGCTGCGCCTGCATGTTTGTGTCTGCAGTATGTGCTGAGCTAGTCTGTTGAAACAGCTTAATTGATACTCATTAAACAGCAGTGACAGCTTAGGTGTCCGTGATGAATGTGGAATAATTCTGTTGTACTTACAACTTGATTAAGGAGAAGCACACAACATGTCGGTGTTGTAGCCTATGGCTTGGTCTTTATGCACTTACGAGCTACTTAAAATGATCAGTCTTATTGGACGTGCTACCTGCGAGCAGTCTACGAGTTAATCGGATGACATTGTAAGAAACTTTTCAAACTCTAAATGAAAAAATGTTAAAAAAAATAGTTTATAGTTTAATTTTGACAACTTGGAGAGAGCTAAGAATAGACTTCATCTAAACATGTGAATTATGTTGACTTTTCTTTGTGTTTATTCAGCCACAGTCTGGCATTTCCATACAATAATAAAGTCAATGGATGTCAGGCAGATGAAAAATGTGCATCTTGTATTATTTCAGTTAAAAATTAGAGGCAATTGGAATTGGTTCAAAATTGACTGTCTTTGTAACGAGAGCATGACGAATGGTATCATTTAGAGAAGAAAATGAATGCTGAGAAACCAAAAATATTATTCTGCAGCATTTATATGCTATGATATTCCATGAAGATGAACTAATTTCACTAAATACCCCCACAAAATCTACTCACAATATTGTTGTACGTCGTCATAGAAACCTGGCCCCTCACAGAGGAGATCGGGGTCATTGGGGGCATGTGGCAGATTCTCAAGCTATCATAATGATCTGATTTTTGTTTGGTTTTCTGTTGGGGCCCTCAGAGAAAACGCTACATTAAAACCCTTATCACTTGCAGATTTGAAGGCCCAGTGTAGCTTCTCTCTTTGCTGAGACATCTGATTGAACTGAACAGAGAGAGCCCCTTTTTTCTCCGTTTTAAGAATACATAAAAGTAGGGGGGAATTTCCGCAGAGGATGGATTTACAACTTTATCCTCACATGATTAATATTACACAGGGAGGTCTTTGTACAGGAAGCAGCATGTCTAATTATGGTCCAACTGTGTCTGACTGAGAGCAAACATGATGCCAAAGGCTGCCAGTAGGAAACTGCGCCGACACGTCACACACAAGTGGTTCACGTGGGTGCGTGGGTGATGTCATCGTCACCCTGATTTCATGATGCTAAGCCCACAACTGATTGAAAACGGAAGATTTTCAGTGAAGTGCGTCCAGCTGGCAACAACCATCTAGAAACACTGTGGACACATTGGGTTAAGCTTCAATAAAAACCCAACTGGGAAGTAGATTTGCTATATGTTTTCAAGGTTACGCATGTCTACCAAACACGTAATGACACCCATGACCTCACTGATGATAACTACAGTATGTCGACATTTGCCGTGCTGTTAAGAGCAGATGCAGATTCATCACCTTCCCCCCTCCCTTACAAGAATTTCAGGGACTCCACGTCCTCCCACGTTGGCCTGTTCATCATATATCTCAGCCCAGACATTCAAGAGGTTGCTAGCCAGGCCAACCATAAGTCATCCCGCCTATCTAGACGAGACCGTGTTCCTCTGCTTGGTTTTCAGCTGTTACTTGTAAACCAGAACAGCATTCTTAAGATTAACTGAGTGACAGGGAGACCTCTAAAAGCAAACTATAATAGTACAATATGTTACAGTCATATTTTATGGCCTTTTGGTGCGTAAGGGCCTAGTATGTGTGTAGATGGATCAGCTGAGAGATCTAATAAGCCTGCATTGCACCTCAGGGAGTGTAGAAAAGTAATGGTGTTGTGTTACTGCTGTTTTTCATTAAGCTGATAATAATACAGGTGTGCACGTCACAGGAAACCTGCTTGGACCTGGTCAACCTCACAAGTGCACATCAGCTGTGACAAGGTTATTCCTCAAATCCTTTATTCTATGCTTTTTTCAAAGCTTGTTTTCAATACGTCGAGTATTCCTTTGAAGAATATGTTTTTGTCTTGAAGTATGTGTGACTGTGTGAAAAAAAAAGTCATTGATATAGAACTAACTGTCAAAATAAGTCGTGTTCAATCCAAAACCGTTTAAGTTGTCAAGGACACATTTTCCTCCTTCCCCATATCCTGACAAACATTGAGTCAGCAATTGTCTGTTGTATTTTCAGTAGTGGTATCTCGTGCTCCCCCCCAGGCCATTTTAAAGTTGTAGAAAGTGGTCATTTTCTCTGTGTCAGTGGGAGGTCAGTGTTGTGGCATTCAGCAGAGCTATTCTGTCTGGTGAAACGGAGTCTGTTGGGAACCCTAAAGACATTTTGTCCGCCATAGTCGCCTCTCGCTGTCTTTCTTCATGCCTCTCTCATTGTACTCACGGCGCTCATAGAAAGTCTAGAAAAGCCTGAAACATTCGTCAGATTATTTCCAGATCTCCAAACTTTTATTCAGAATTGACACACCTAATGCCCACTCATCTGACTCACCCATGATTGTGACATATTGTAACCTTACTGGATATTTGCAAAGCTGCCTCTCTGTGTGTGGCCATTTGTCCTCCTGTCAAAGCTAGTTCTTGTTATATTTAGCTCTTGTGCTGTCTGAATATCTACCTGTCCTTCTAGCTGTCTGTCTCACTCACTGTGTAAGTGACTGACATGTCCTCTCTGTGCAGTATAGTGTATCCCTGGTAACTGTCGCCCGGAGCCCGCTCATCCCTAAAATGTAACAAAGGTCACACACAGATCATTGCTTTCGCCAAAGGCCCTGGCTGTAACACAGAGTGACCCATGCAGGACAGTGGTGCAGCGGTGCAGTGATGGGTCTGGAAATAACACGAGTATAATCTGCACCATCATCACTATTAAAGAAAGTGGTTGTTTTTACTTGTGTGTAGAACCCTGGTTTGAATGAGAGAGACAGATGAGATTAACAGTGAGTTATATGAAACACAGGCACACCTCAGATCATACCTGCTTTTATATCTGATACCACCCTCTTTTTTGAAAAACCTGTGATTTAAGTTTCAGTGAGAAGAAGCTTTCTTTTTCATTTTTAATCATCAGACAATCTTACAATCACAGACTGATGCTGGCCCCTGAGGGAGGGTGTTGCTCAAGGGCACCTTAGTGTTGGTAATGAGGGAGGGAACCTATAGGCCACCACTGGCCAACTTGCATGAGCACTTGTTTGTTTGTGTTTGAGTGTGCACGTGTGCGTGAGGGGGGGGGAGAGAGAGAGAGAGAGAGAGAGAGAGAGAGAGAGAGAGAGAGAGAGAGACGAGGTGTGTGTGTGTTGAAGCCAATACTCTCACAATTTACGATTAATAGGATTACTATTTAAACCATTCAAAGTGGTGCATAAAATTCTATGTGACGCACAGGTTTAAAGACAAATAGATTTATTTATAAAATGAATAAGAGATAGATATTATCAGGAAGAGCGAGTCGCTCTCTTCCTGTTTACCGTAACAACAAGCAACTAACAAAACTCCAATTGACACATTTCCTCAAACAAAACTATAAAAACTGATCAGGAAGGTGACGTTGTTTTTAAAATTCATGAAAAACTGAACGTAGAGGCATTCATGAGGACAGCTAACGTTGAACATTATCTTCCTGTTTATCCGTAACTACGGCAACCGCCCTCCTTAAACCGGAACAGCGGCGCTCGGTAAAGTGGCGTTAACAACAGGCTGCTTTCAGCTCAGACGCTGAATCATCGATGTCGTGCTGTTGTGGTAGAACAGTTCTAGTTAACAGTGGACACATTGCACCATTTTGGCTTCTTTTTAAGTGTGAAATGATCCCAAACTTATTCTCTGCCTTTTCTGGATGTAGTGGTGTGCATCCGCAAAAATGGTCTGTGTGGAACAATGATCCCTGCTCTGAACAGGCCGCATAACGCACAAGATAGGAATTAAAAGAATCATCGAGGCAGAGATTTTGCCTCGATGCATTTTTGCAATCGAGTAACTAAGTGTTTTAGCCCTAATTCAGTGTTTGAGCTAGGATTTACCTGGAAGAGGGTCGGATGGGCCTAGAATTGATAATGAACATGTTGTATATTATACTGTTTCCACTGTAGGTTATGGATCTGCTCGATTCAACTTGACTTGAATCAAAACCCCCTCAGTGTAGGCAGGATTCTCAGCTGATCATCATGGCAACACTATGTGAAACTGCCATGACTTCATCTCAAACGGGACACTCGCCGAATCCTTTCAATGGCAACCAAACAGAGGAGTGTCTGCACTCTGAACCTCAATTGTGCAGCGTAGTTTACAAAGTGTACAGCGTAGTTTTGCATGCTGCCAATTTTTTTGTTAGTTGAGTGAATAAAAATTATTGCTGCAGCTATTGACAGTAGCTTGGCTATTTAAAAATCATGTCTTCATGAAGCAATTCTTCTGTCTACTACTTTTTGCTAATGGAAAACCAAAAAAACTTTTACTGTACAAAAGATAATTTTTAGGAAATTCTAAAATCATATCCATGAAAATGATGAATAAAGATCGCTTCTTTTGTTTTTTTCAGGGCTGTGCCAGTAGCGACTTTTTGAATTAGCATTTAACTCAAAGTCATCTTCAAAGAACTTGAAAATCGATCTGTATCTAGAAAATCAGACAAATTTACTGTAGCCAAATAAAGTATTTGAATACTGGAAAATGATGTGTGCATTCAGCTAATGCTAGAATGCAAAAAGACGCAATCTTTGCTATTTTTTGTGGCGTTTGACTCTCAACAATTTTCTGGTTTGGCTAGTTCATGAAATAAGTGTCGTTCTGAAATCTGAAAATGAGAAGCCTGCTAACAGGTTGATTTAATGGGGGACAGTTGGGTGCAGGTTGCAGTGATGGGTCATTGTCACTCTGGCTCAAACCCTTGGACATTGCACCGAATTATTTCTATTCTCACTGTTGGTCTCTAACAACAGGATGACGGGGCAGCTGACCTTTAGGCCAAAACCTCATTAAATTCTGCAAGCAGTAACCTTAACAATGTAAAACAGTCATATCAGTTATCACAATCCACTTCATATGTCATGATATGCACTTCCGTTTTTTTTTGGAATGTGGTTTGTTTCTTTCCATTCAGAGCCCCTGCTCTTTTTGCAGCCTTGAGTGGCCTCCTTTGAAGCCTGCTATAATCCCTATCCAGGAATTCCTCACCCCCTCAGTGAATTAGTCGTTGATGTGGTGAATCTGTTGCACCCTTCTTCCGGTGGGGGCACCCTGACTCTCGGGCCTCACAGTTCATCCTCGCTTGCTGGCTCAGTGCTTGTGGGGAGTTTTATTTTTCTTAAGCCTCGTTTGCCACTTCGTCACATGCCACAGTGAAGCAAGCAGCACCCTGTTGGTGCCATACAACTGCCTGTAGTGTGTAATGCAAATGTATTCCTCCGTTCTGAGACTTGTGAGGGTGGCTTAGTAGTGGTTGATTAAGTTTCTGCACTGCTATGTCTGCGAGGGTTCATAGGGGTACTTTTGATTGGCCTGTTGAAACATGAAGCCAGGTGCCACATGGGCGCATTCCTCTTTTTAGTCAGAATGTCTCCACATGGTTTAGGAACTCTTTAATTTGCTACCAATTTCTATTTAGAGTCCCTGTCTTCCTACATTCTCTTCACCGATTTCCCTTCTTTCTCTAAGTTATGATGCAAAAGAGACGGGTTGCACGCCGCTTAGCTAATCACTCTCTATGCGCACAGGCTCGTGTGTTTATGTGCCCTTGCAATTGTTAGTTGTTTATGTGCTTGTTTGCATGTGTTTCCTACATGCTCCATGGCAGCCCTCACACCCTGGCAGTGACCCAGCTGTAAAGTTCCGGTACTGTCCAGACGCATCCTTTAGGGACCTCATCAGCCCCTGAATTTCCTTCCCCTCGCGCCTGAGGGCATCCATATTCATTTCCTCCACTGATTTGGGAAAAATGATGAAAGGCTGGCTTTTTTCCCATCTCTTATTTCCTGCCAAGGTTGCCTGCATTTCAATGCAACGTAAATCTGCAAAGACCTGCAAACACGTTCCCATTTGGACATGACCAGTTCCATGTCATTAGTATCGTGTCGAGTCAAAAAAGAAAAAGAAAGGACTATTATTGTAATAATACAGTACGTGAGTGTCAGAATCTTTGTGTGGATCATTGCACAGTTTGTGTATTAATCTTTTCATCTTAACTGTCTCATTGTTGAATTTATCCCTTTTGTCTGTATTTACTTCATGCACGATACTTCCTCTATCTCTACATAAAGGTCTGCTTCTCATAAAATAAACATCCATCGTCTTGATGATATCATGGAGATAACTGCATTGGTTTGAAATAAACCTGTGATTAAGCTGTTGGGTGGCTATTTACTCTTACCGGAGACGGGAAATGAATGTTAATGAAAATAACAGTCACATACAGTAATAACCCACCTCTGTAATTATTTGCTTGCTTTGATGATGCCATATATACTCAACACACACATGCGCCTATTTAACTAAACTTCAGGTAGACTATTAGCTCCGCTAGCAGGTTCCTGCCCTCCTCTATGCACAACAGCGCTCAGGGCGGGGCAGCCCGGCCCACTGAAGGAGCGGGCTCGCAGTTGCCGAGACAACCCCAAACACACGTGTACACAAAGGGAAGGCCCCACTGTGAGAGAGAGGATCATCTCCACCTCTGGCTGAATAAAGAGCGGTGTCGCTCCACTCACTGGAATGCACTCCTGCCCTTCAGGCGTATGTGTGTGTGTGTGTATATGGTTTGAAAGCATCCGACACTGATCATTATTCATGACGCACCATTCATGGAGGTTTATACTTACAGTATCCTAACTAGAACACGTTGTCCGTGCAACCGTTTCTGTTTATTTAGAATTGAGGCACATGAACAGTTATCACAAAACTATGCTTGAAGAAGTAAGATCCTTTTTTGTAGATAAAAGAAGATGAGGATTTTACTGAGCATGAAGTTTCAGCAGATAATGGGTAAAAAATGATGAATCCGTCTGGATGATTTGGAGTGTGTTTTTCATTCCAAAACTGAAGGTTGAAATCTGAAAAACACTCTGAAGTGATGATCTGGACAACTCTATATCAGATACTTGCTTCACTGTTTTCCTCTTGTTGTCAGTGTGACAGCTAGCTCTCAAAAAGGGCTCTTGATAGCTTGCACCAGTGGATTTAAAGAGCTCAGAACTTAGTCTGTATTGTTGAGCTTCAAATCTGGGCCACATATGATAACAGAATTATCCTTCAGTACAGTAAGTGTGTGGATACTCATGCATCTGTCTGTCATCGAGGCCTGCAAGATGCAAAATAGCTTGTGGCTGTGGGTGTCTGATAGACCTCCGTCTCTTTTACAGTGCAGCTTTAACTATACAGAGAGTGTGTGGGCATGTATCACTCTGACCCAAACACACTTTTCCTGCTGACCGGCGCAGCAAAGTAGTTAATGCACAGCAGCCAGAGCGTCTCTCACATGAGGGCAGGTTATGCTTTGGTGGTCACGTTGTCACCTGTGCATTCATGTAATGCAATTTCCTCAACATATTCCACAATCTGAAAAATAATACTATCCCTGCAACTGTTGATTTTCAGTCAGAATTATATAGAGCATTTGGGGAGCAGAAACTTTTTTTCCGCGTTTTAAAATGAATCAAACTCTTATTATGGGCTGTGCGGGTGGAAGTTGCAACGGGCTCATATATAAAGGCGCTTCAATGTCAGGCCATCTGGAAAATGCAGATTTTTAAAGAGGGTGAGTAAACTTAAGCACTGCTGTGGGAAACAATTCAGCTAATTGTAAACAGCTGCAGGTGATATCACCCCTCAGACTATAGACAAAGCAGGGGCAAAAAGTCTCGCTGAAGAGCTCAGGACTTTTAAAGGAACAATTGAATCTCAGCTGACCTACCTGAGAGGAATGTAAAGTGTCTTCTTTAACAATAAATTATACAAATTTACTCGGTCCCCAAGTACCAAATGTTTTTTCGTCAACAGGCATGCGGTGTAGTGGTTAGCACTGTCGCCTCACAGCAAGAAGGTTAGGTCCAAAGACATGCACGTGTTAGGTTAATTGATGACTCTAAAAATTGCCCGTAGGTATGAATGGTTGTCTGTCTCTGTACGTCTCTATGTGCCCTGCGATAGACTGGCGTCCTGTCCAGGGTGGACCCCGCCTCACGCCCGATGTCAGCTGGGATCGGCTCCAGCACCCCCGCGACCCCGACCCCGGGATAAGCGGTTGAAGATGAATGAATGAATGAAAGGCATGCATATGCACTGCAGCGTCCTACAGGCAAACCCCCACTAAAAGGCCCATTAGAATCAAATGAATGTCAAATCTGCTAAGTGTTTGCACATGACAAACATCACTAATTGCAGATAAGTGACATGGTGAAATGTGTTTTGAGCCTTAAATGGGGTCCTGTAGTGATAACACTGAGGTGCTAGAAACAGACATGTTTGTGTGCCTCCTCAGTGTTTGTCAGCGCTGAATCACAACGGTCGTTAGGTTCGCTTAAGATAGACGGACAGCTTTATTTCAGGTAAGAACAAAAAGACTCATGCGACGCAGCACAATGCTGGATTTGTTTGTTTTTTTCTTTATGTTTCAGTATATTATGAATGTAACACCAAATAATGCTGTGTGTCAAATAGAGCTGCAACAAGAAATCAATCCGAAAATAAATTGGCCACGATTTTAATCATCGATTAATCGTTTCAAATTTCACACGTTTATGTTTTCAAACGTGACTTTTTGATGCTAGTATATATATTTTTTTTTATTAACTCAAGAAATCACTAGGGCTGCGACTAGCAATTATTTTCATTGACAATTAATCCGTCGATTATTTCCTCGGGTAATCGAGTTTGTTTCTCACAGCCCAAGATGACGTCCTCAAATGTATTGTTTTGTCCACAACTCAAAGATACTTAGTTTACTGTCATAGAGGAGGAAAGAAAATATTCACATTTGAAGAAGCTGGAATCAGAGAATTTTGACATTTTTTTCTACTTAAAACTTCTAATGGATATCAAAATAGTTGGCGAATTAATTTAATAATTGACAACTAATCAATTAATCAATTAATCTCTGCAGCTCTAGAAATTACTTTTTTTTAAATTGCATTGACAAACCTTTATTGTAAATATATGGATCGATTAAATGTGAAAACAATCAGCAGATTAATGATGAATGAAACCAGAGTCTGTGTCTGAGTCTTCGCTTGTGTCCGTTTGGTGACTCCTCCACTATTTCACAATGTGTTCCTGTGTCTGCTTGTACTGGCGTTGTACAGCTTCCAGTGTTCCTATGTAGTGGTGTGACTGGGCACCATCTTGTGTCCTGAGCAATAGCAGCAGGCTGTTCCATGGCAGCACACCAGCTGCCTGTAGAAGAGAAGGAGAGCTGCTGGGCCTCGGCCTATTTCAGATTTTGGTCTGTGAGTTATTGACCCTCTTTGATAAACCCCTCTGAATGACAGTGGCATAATTCAGCCTAAAAGTTTGCACTGTCACCGGGATGAGCTAACTGTCTTCGTTGAATATATGGGTGCAATTTTCGAAATAGGTTTATAGCAATTCTTGGGAGAGGAAGGCGAGATAGTGATATTACTGACTTTATCACTGCAGCTGAGCAGCATCTAGCACCTCTCCCCTCTGTATCTCTCTATTTCTCCGCTGTAGAGCAGTGAAGGATCACACAGCACATGCATTGTAGGTATCACTAAAGAGAAAAGAGTCCAGCTCCTAATGGGGAGACAGGGAAATGATACGTCATTATTACAGGAATGCTGTTTTTATCCACTCTTCTCATAAGCGTATGTGTTTCTTCTTCCCCCTGCTTGGATTTTTACATCGAGTTTAGTATCTTAACTTCGTGTTTGTCTCATTGTTTGTCTTCTTGCAAATCGGTCTCGTACACTGGATAAACATTTATAGTGTTTATTCATCAGATGGGTAATTTTCTCTGAATTAGTATTCAAGTGCAGTTTCTTATGTTGTTATAAAGGTGTCTCTCTTAACTGTTTTCTCCTCAAATGATATCATGTTTGGTCTAATTTGTACTTTAAAGACATTTTCCAAACTTCTTTCAGTCCGTTTTTATCTGATTTCCGAAAGGTTATCTATCTGCATTTATCCTAACTGACTACTAGAAATGAGTAATGAAGAATCGCAGTGAATGTAATTTAAAAGTAATGGGAGACCTGTTAAGCAATAGGCACAATAATGAGTCATCCCGTCTATAAACTGCACCTTTAATCCCAGCACATTTTTCTCAGTCAGGCTGCATTCTTAATTTTCGGCAGTGTAATATGAACAGCTCGTAGTTGAAATCTCACTTTTTTCCCCTTTTTCCTTTCATGTGCAGAGACAGAATCTGAACCCGTAAGAATCTAATATACTGAGCCCAGTATAGTGCATCCTATAAATTGATTTTGACCCAGCCTTTGAACAAAAGGAACACTGTTGCATTGCCATCCAAACGGCTGATGCCACTCCCTCTTTGGCTCACACTGAATACTCTCCTTTAATAGTGTGATGGGTGGTAGCTGCCTGACAAAAAAAGTGGCTTATTTAGTTGGTTGAGGAGAGGTAGGCAGAGCGAGGTTGGGGTTTCTGTGACTGGCACCGATCAATCACTCTTTGAGGGGAAGCTAATGAAGCAGGCTATGGTTTATTAAAGGGTTAGTAGAGAAAAGATTACTGCGGGGGCCTCAGCTTCCCAGAAGCCCAGGGAAGGGCCGCTACAGTGCACGTCTACTGGTTAGGGGCTAGCCATAAAGCAATCAAGGTGTTTGCTCTAAGCTGACACCTCGGCGTGGATACAGATAGCTTTCAAATCGGTCTTTTTTTGGCCAAAGTGAAGGAGAAAATCAGCAACAAAGAAGGCTGCGGTTGTAGAGATGCAGATTTACAGTTGGATGTCAGCTTGATGACTACAAACTCCTCTCTTTCACAATATTTGACCACTGCAAGATCGCTCTTGTTTTTGCAACACAATCCTGATTTTAAAGCTATCGTGTGAAGTCTGTAAAATAACCTTATTCTGAAAAAAAATATGAGCATGTTGAAACCGAGGCACTCTCTGAGACAGTTTGAAAGACAAATGAGTAGCAGGGGAGTGAAAAATGCAAAGCAGATGTTTTTCTCACCGTTTTTAATGGCAGCAAGACATTACTGATGCCATTACAGAGACCTTTTATGGCTTCTTTTAATCCCCTGGCCTGCCTGAGGAAAGAAACCCCTTGTGGTGCAGAGTAGCCTCTTTACTTCACAGCAACAATTTGAACCCATTTTCCAACTCACTTCCCTAATCTGCCACAGGGTTTTACATGGCTTCCCGTGTAATTATTCCACTCTGAAATCAAAGGTAAAGAGGCATTAAAATACACCTCTTAGGTAAACATATGCTGCTCATCACGTAGGGCTTGACTCAAAGTGTCTTTTGTAACAAATAGTTCCAAAATACTGCAGCTTGTGCATCGTCCCCCCCGCTGCAACTTATTTTTGTCGTTTGGTTCACATTTTCCAAACAAAGCCATCATTGATAATAAGATCCAATAAGTACCTTGTAACTCTAGTTCCACGTTCACATTTGGAGTGCTAGATTTACATGCGGTGCAGTGTTCGCTGTCTGCTTCCTGCATCAGACCCAACCTGTAAAGCTCAGAGGAGCACTTACAGGGGTCTGGTTAGGGGCTAAAAATGAGGAGGAGATGAACTATATGGCTCCATCCCACAGTCCAGCCGACAGTATATCAGCGGAATCGCAGTCGCTTGGGCGTGTGTGTGTGAACGCTCTACTCATAAATATCTCCCCCCTCCCCGCTCTCACACCACCCCAAAGGGGCCTCTCTGATGGTGATGGCGAAAGGATGTCGCTGTCTGGGTGATTGAGTGCTGCTGGTCCTGGCCCTGGGCACATCCCTGCGCTCTGAGCCCAAGTGGGAGGCCTACCGCTGAGCGCTGGCCTGAAGGGACTAGCCTGAAGGCGAGCAGCCGCACAGCAGCAGGATGTGCCTCTCCTTCTGTCTCTCTGACACAAGAACACCAACTTTGTGCAACTGCTTCAATCGCTATTAACAGAATAGAAAGTATTAAATCAGCCCAGTATGTTTTTCAGTTCAAACTGTATTTTATGCATCCTTTTCTATATGTTAAATCTGGCCGTATCTGAACTCGCACCCCCATCTCTCTGAGTCTTTGTCAGTCTCACTCACTCACAAATCTGAAATAATCAAGGCGCAGTAATTAGCCTCACTTGCTGCATTGTAATTGGGGGCAGAGGAAGGTTGCTCATTCTATATTTTTTTTCTTCCCCTGTTTGATAATTGCAGACTTTAGCGTGCCCTCTGTTTAATTTTTTTGATCCTCCTAAGCTCGTTCCCATAGAAGCAGATGCTATTTTAATGCAGTGGCTCTTGTGCCTTTCATCAGTCATCAGAAGCTCCAGCGTTTTTGAGTGAGGGGAGAGTTCATTTTGGAAAACCCACTGTCTATTCCCTTTTTGGGTTTCAGCGCCGTCAGCCTTCCCACTGCCTCCACCATGAGAGCCTTGACACTGTCCAGGTCCGTCCTACTTGGCAAGAAGGAGAGCTACAGAGAAAGGCAGAGTTTATTTCCTGTTCTTGTGAATCATATATCAGTACAATTCCCCTCTGTGCTGTTTGGCAACGGCGGAATGACGGGTGTCATTTATCATACGGACTGAAAGAGGCTGTGGGAAAAGGGATTTGAATTCTTCTGGAAGTGTGTGGACTCTCCTTAGTGGTGAATCATTAAACTGAGGAGTTTTTCAACAGGGATATGAGTAACTCCTTGCGCTGGTACTTTGTCCCCCCCATCCCACCCACACCCCACCCCCACCCCCACCCCTTTCACTGGCTGGCTCAATCATTAAATGTCTCAAAAATAAGATTTACTAGTTTTATATAAATTGTGAAGGGACATGGCATTTAACTTGTAATTGGGGATTTTGCTCTGCTGAATCCATTAAGTCGCTCTTCAGTTTTTTTGGTTTGATGCAAGCTCCGTGGTCATGCTTTGCAAGAATTATATTTAAGCTAATTTGAATTTTACAAATTTGATTAACACTGCATTCGTCAGCTTCTTGTTGTTCTGTTAAGTGATGACATTTTCATCTTCACCATACGGTTATTTTTCCACTTTCGGTTATGTTGACTGGTATTTAAGATTGTGCTTTATAAACATTTTGCGTTCCTTTTGGATTTTTTTTTCCTTTTTCTTTTCACTTGTCAGGGACGGTTACTATTTCCCACACTTTGAGTTGGGTGATCAAAGAAAACGACTTTTGATAGTCTGTCACCAGCTCTTCAGCTGCACTGGCAGAAATAAACGTGTCAAGCTTTAACTTATCCTCACAAAAACATACTCCTAACCCCTGCTGCTCTAATTGAGTGTAACTCCCAGAAACCTGTGAACACACATGCAAAACTGAGTAGATCATAAATCAGGCTTCTATAGACAGCCGCTGCCACCCCACCCCTGCCAGAGCCTCCCCAAAGGAACAACTGGTTTCCATGAGCTGGCTGGAAGTCAACCTTCTCTTTATGATATTTTTGTACCCACCATCCGGACTTTTTTTTCTTTTTCTTTTTTTTTTTTTGATATCTGAAAGTTAGTTGAAGTCCTCATCAAATGAAAAGTGTCAATAAGGTATTGTATAGGGAAATGGAGCTCGGTGTGTTTCAGCTGTCAGCAACTGTTAGCTGTCTCTCATGTGCAGATCACAAAGTTAAATGTGCTGTCAGCAAGTCCTCAGCCAGAAATAGACGTGTTGAGGTTAGCCTGAGAAGCACCGCCACCCCCTGCTGCCCAGTAGAATGTGGATCCATCAAACAATGTGAACACATATCATATCTGAGCGTAAAAGGTGTAATGAAGCACATTTTCAGGTTTTCAAGGTGTTGGAATCTGGTATGAAACAAAACGATCCATAGCTACCTTTGGTGTTTCTTTTATATCTGCAAGACTGCATTAATAACACATCTGATGTGATCAAACGACATCAATATTTGAAAATATTTAGCTGTGAGGCTGCAGCTATGTGCAATGTCGAGGTCTGGGCTGCCGTTCCCTCTTGCAGAGAGTTAAATCTTGATGTTTACTGAACCTAAGCTCTTAGTGCGTGACCTCTCCCAGAGGCCCAGAGTCCCGGGCCAGTATCTTGACATGTTAGCCTGCCACCGCCTGCTAAAGAAGAGTGTAGATGCCCCTGAGGTAAATGAAAACATTTGGTTCTTGCCAGACCTGTTCACATCTCAGCTGGGCCACATGAGCTGGCAGGTGACGCGTGTACAGAGGAGAATCGGAGACCGCAGCGGTGGCCTACTTCTTTTCTTCCACACAGGCCACGCAGGCCACAACCCAGAAACACGGATGAATATGTTCTTGGCTCACAGAACGCCATGGTGAAACTGACAAAGACTGACCTGCATCCAGGTGAAATTCAGGCTGTAGCTTCGCCTTCTGATGCTAAGGGATTAGTTTCATTCTGCTTATTGTTCTTCACTGTAATGTATTACGTTTATAAAATCCCCTTGTTAGTGAATTTAAGGGTTCATTCAGCTGTTTTGTTCTGTAATTTTCAGAAATAGACTTGACTTCGTGTCACCATCTCATATCAACATCTGCAATTACCAGACAATCCACATTCAAGTCCCATGGGGAAGTGTGATTGCAATTAAAAGTGTGGGGCAAATGTTAATTAAGTAAACTACTTGAAACTGGAAACAGCAAATGTTTTAAATGTTTTTACTTTTAACCTTGCACTTCTTTTTCATTTCCATTTATATTCACAGCCCAGTGCAAATTACAGTCCAAGTTTTAGAGACAACATCAAGGTTTTATTTTTTATCCTTTTGGTTAAGCACATAAATATGTTATATTCTCTACGATGTATGTGTGCCATTCACCTTTTGAGCCTTATTCACGTTACAGCCATATAATGCTGTTGGTAAATGTCCGGATTTTCTCCACTTGACTTGAAGACTTGTGTTGGATAACACTGCGGTTCATCGGGTTATTAAATCAGAGGGAAAAACAGGCCAACTTCTGGCCATTCTAGTGATTGATGAGCCAAGCTTTATTTGCTGAGGCGGTGTGTTTGTTCCTGTGTAATTGTCTACCAGATGGCTAAGCTAACTGTTCTTAAATGCCTTCAGACCTGCAGGGGTCCTGGGTCTTTACATTTTCCTTGCTAATGACATTATGCCTGCAAACATCTCATAGTTTTTTTTCTTAGCTTTTCTGATCTCTAATGTTCAGGATCAAAATGGCTTTGTGAGGCATTTAGTTCAAATGATTTCCTCTGTTCCATTCTGTTTTTAATTTGTTTCAAAGTAGATGTTTTTGAAATCGCTCTGTTGGTAAACTCCTTTGCAAAAATGAGCCTACTCAAATTTGAAGGGAGATGAGAGGGGGTGGGGGGCTCCTCTCTACCTGTGAGGAGTCAGATTGGAGGAGAAAATGGATCTAGGTGGCAGTGCGAGTCATCAATCACAGCCCCTCAAGGGGAGCTGCAGCTAAAGCTGCTCTGAAGTGCTATCTGTCAGCTGCTCCGATCCAGCCGGGGGACCAGAGAAGGGGCCATATCGCCACCCATCAGCTCATACCCAGCACACAACTGCCATGTAAACATGTGCAGGTGCTCCTGTCAAAATAACCCCTCTCCCAGTTCTCGAGGTCGCACATATTTTCCCAAATGGTCAGTCTGCCTCCTCATTGTGAGGACGGATCCCCCTCCTTTGTGTTTGTTTAGAAAATATCTCCGGACGCTGCAGTTCCTGTAATACGTTCTTTTGTGTTGGGATGTTTATTGTAATCTAAAAGTGAGTGCACTGTTTCCCTCTGCCTTCCCCCGTCCCTCCCATCCCAATCCTGAATAAAGCCACCAAGTGCTTCTCCGCCGATGTCGAGCCGCGTCTGTCGATACCTCTCAAGATGGATAGTTGTTCTGCATGCTTATTGATTCGGCACAGGCCAGAGATATAAGTATCATTTGTCATTTCTGGAATTATTTGGAGTCCTTCTTAAAACCCAGAGTGGGGGGAGATGGCCATGCCTTGGGGGGTTGGTCGTTGGTAGGGGGAGTAGCAAGTTGTCTGGGCTTTGATGAATGACTGCACGGGTTTTTGGTTTTTACTGCGAGCGCCGGGGCCCTTTAGCTGCTATTTGCTTTCACCACGGTCCAAGAAAAACAATGCGATGGGTCCAAGGACTGAGCAGCATCGTCCTGTCATGTAGAGCAACGCAGCAAGCAGGGTGGTCCAGGCAGAAGAGTCAGGAAGGAGGGTGGGCCTTGGACACTACATACTGCTCTTCCAAAAGACCCAGTGGGTTGCGAGCCGTCCTGCTGCTCTGTCGGCCCCAAAACACATGCTATGAATTTGAATATTTAGCATCCAGAATCTACAGTGTAACAACAAACAGATTTTTCTTGCCTTTAATTTTAAAAAAAGGGCATGCAATGAGGAAGCGGTGGAGGGATGTTGGTTCAGTAACAGAAGCTCCCGCGGATCCCTTCTGATTTTGATTATGTCCTGTTTTGGGCATCAGGCCAGCAGCAGAGCTGGCTTCATTACTGTATGGATCATCTTTTAAGACCATTTAAGATCAACGGGAGCTATTGTCCACTAATGACAGAGACTCCGAGAAGTTCATTACACTCAAACCCTTTGATTCATTTAGCTGAACAGTCAGGTTCAGGTTTTTATTGAACTGAATAATCCTTTTTATTTTTTAAGTATGACTTGAAAGTTGAGTCAAAGCAGGGGTTTTTATGGAGTTTGGTGAGGGGAAAAAAGTGTTTAACAGAGGAACATGTTTAACAGCAACAAAAGAGGAGAGAAAAGAAACCTCCGACATGTGAATGACAAGTAATTATTTCCCTTGTCCATCAAATTGTGTTTTGATGCAAGGATGCGATCAAACATGATATTAACAACTTCAAGCCTTCAAATGAAAATGATTCTGAAATCGTGTGAAGCCCGAGTGTGAGCTTTTGTGTTCCTCTGCAGCATGAATCATTCATAAACATGCACATGAACGAACACACACACACACACACACACACACACACACACACACTGAGGTAGGGCAGCCTTTTGCCTGACCAATATCATCGCCACAGCTTTTCAATGCTAGATGACCATTGTGCATTCATTTCCATTTTAGCTTGCCAAAATGTTCTTCTCACAGCAGGAGAGAGATGGAGAGAGAGGGAGCGACAGCTTTGTGTGTCTTTTCAGTGTTTGTCGGTGAATATCGCCATACGCAGCGGGCTGACCGACTGCCCCCAGTCTCCCTGCATAGCCGTCAAACAGGACGGTGCACCGAGCCGGCTGTATTTCCACTTGCCCTTTCTCACATGGGCAGAGGAGGAATCGCTGTATCCCAAATACAAAGAATCGCCTCATTCTGAGCAGTTGCGCTGAATAACCCTTCTACAGTAACAGGGTTATAAAAACCATAAAGTTTGAATAATTAAAAAGAGTTCTGTTTCTAAACTGTGAGTATTCATGTACAGTAAACACATGCTTGCTACAGTATGGCATGAAAGAGGGTCTTTGCATTAGTAGGGCAGTCTTCTCCATTTTGTTTGCCAGAGCAGTGAGAGGACGGACAACAGAGGCCCTGCTTAATCCCTTTGGAGAAGTAGTGCATGAATTGATATATCCTCCTCTCTCTCTCTCTCTCTCTCTCTCTCTCTCCCTCTCTCTCTCTCTCTCTCTCTCCCCGTCTCACTCCCCTCTTGCTAATGTCTTTCCTAGAACTTGAACAAACAGCCTGTGCGTGTAGGACACATAAGACAGATGTTTAGGATTACTTTCACCTCATTGCTCTATTGTGTGCACTTTAAGGGGAGCTCAGCTGATGTGGAATGCCACTCATTCAGCCTCTCTGCTCCTACAGGGTTTCCTCCTGTTTATCAAAGTGCCATCTGCACTCAAGGCGGAACAACAGCACTTTTAAGAGCGGGATGTTGGCAAAATTATTCAATGCCGTTGTTGCAAAGATGCACAGTTTCATGGTTTATTACAGTATTTCTTTTCTTTTTTTTTTTGCATGTCTGGACCTTATTATAGGTTCATAGTGACTTATTCTGCTGTCAGGAGTACATAGAATATTTTTTTCAAAAGCAGTTCAGCAGCATAATTTAGTAAATGTACAGTTATTAGTGTCACAAAGTGTTCTGCGCCATGGTGTTTTTCTGTGTTTAAGAGAGAGAGCTAGTTAATTAACTGTTTGTGTTGAAAGTTATAGCGGTCAGTAAGCAGGGTACACAGTGAAAAGAGGTCCCCTCTCAGAGCTTGCCCCGACCGAAGCACTCTTTGCGGCTGCAGCTTTGTACCAGTTTGTCAGTATATGAAGAATTAATATCATATGGGAAATAAAAATTGGTATACTCTCTAATTTCATATCTTGATCACGATATCACACCATACAGCGTGCTCTCTGGCAATATATAAATCAATAAATAAATAGTTGACATGAAATACACACATGGTAAAACTTGTTTTTGCATACTTCTGTGTGAATTTAATATGTAACAAAAGAACAATACTAGTATTTTATCATTTTAATTAATAACCTTATCAAAGGTATATAAACAGTGGTTTTAAATATATAATTAATTATTGCTTGTTTAGTTTGATTAATGGTGTTTCTGCAGGTTTTTTTTCAATGTATATATTAATATAATTAAGAACTTTATTGTAAAATATAAACTCCAAATATTTCACATCAGTTATTATGTGCTTGTTTTTATGAATTTCGATGATGTTATTGTGTATCACTATATACTGTATATACGATACGATTACACTGAGAGACCATTAATGATCATATTGGATCCGGTATACCACCCAGCACTAAATGCATCTAATCTTCCTCTTTTAATACATTTTTAATGCTGTGTTATAGGTTAAAATCAACATAGTATCCTCTGAAACTGAAGACTATTAGTGTTTAGTTCGTGTGTTTAAATAACCTTACAATCCCTATTTGTTTTCTTCCTTTAAAGAAATAAAGCCGGCCTCTTTCTCCCTGTCTCCCGCTTGACTCCGTTTATGTGTGTGTGTTTACAGATGTAGAAACAAATGGGCCAGACCCACATTGATATTGTTGAGGGGTGACATTATCTTTTAGCAGAGCACTTATCTAATCTGGCTGCTGTGGGAAAGCTGGAGGAAGTGGCTATGGGACAGGGGCCGGGGATACTGCATCTTTAATTACCATTGATATCGCAATAGAGAAGAGAGGGATGGATGAGCGTAGCCGGCGGAGGAGGGAGGGAGGGGGGAGAGGGGGTTTGAGAGAGGGAGAAGACCCGTGTTCACTTTTTAATTAAGGCTCCGTAGTGTAACTCGTCAATGTACATTATTGGAAGAATGAACGTCAATGCCATTGCTTTTTCTCCCCCTCCTTTATCTCTGTCAATGATTCAAAGACATGATTTATGGTTCGTCTCCGTCTTTCAGGATCATCCATCAAGTGCTGGCTCTGCCGCAGCGCCACCCGTTGTAAATCATTCTGAAAGCCTGTCACTCATTTCCATTAACCGTTCCTCTGTCGCTCTGGTCTCCGCCTCCCTCAACCTCCTTTTTTCCTCCCCCCCACCCACCCTCCCCTCACCTCACCTCCACCCCCCTCTCCTCCCCCTCGGTGCACAACCTACAGCCACGCAGGGTATCAGTTCCGTTCCGCTGCTTCGTCCGCCTACCTTCTTTTCAATAAATTAACCACTTTCTCCCATGCAATGAATAAAAAGGCTCTGAACTCATCTTGCAGTCGGCACCTACTCCTCCTCCATTACAGCTGAACACCTTACAAATGTCACGCCGCTGACTCGTGGGCTAAATGAGGATATAGCACAGAGAAAATATTTTTGTTGCACTGACTTTAACAGTGGCAGTATTTGCACAGCTCTGATGTGTTTGCAGTGTGGTATTAATGAACATACATCCTGCACATACAGGGCGCTGCATCTGGTTTTTATTATGTTTCTTTTTATTGTAGGCGACTTGAGGATAATTTACCAAAAATTGAATGCACAATAAAAGCCCTAGGTGAGATAATGTTCGCATTGTTTCTTTTATACATTCATTTTGAGAATTCAACTTTTAACATCTAATGGAAACAATATTATGCCTGTAATTATTCCTTGTAGTAAAAGCACACTAAGTGGGCAGTGCTGCCATTAAATGCTGTGGGTTTTCTGTAAATTCCACCAGTAGTTTAATTCAGACGCTCTAACAAAGCCTGTAGTCTTTAACCAGTTTTATAGAAACAGGTCTTATGAACAGAAATAATTGGCTCAATGGAGTGACTGTCAATCTCTTACAATGGTTGATGTGCCTGCTCTGGGGAGCCCAATTCACTGGCTTCTTTTTTCATTCTAATCAACATCTAGATATCAACAGAGCAGAATACCCACAAACAGCAGAAAGCCTGTTTTGAGGGGAAACTTTCAACTATTGGGTGCCAACACATTTCACTATTTGGGCAGCCATTGTTCTCAGAACGGGCTGTCAAAGTGACAATGCGCACCAGGCAAATCCAGAAGTTTGCACTTTTCAGAAACAGCGGGCCCTAATCATTTTATGGAGGATACTTGACAACAAATTTGCCATTAAAATGAATCTGAATAGGAGGGGTGCGGGGCTGTTTTTAAAACACTTCTGCCTCTCTTACTGTTGCTCGTCTTGTCCCACAGAGCTCCAGGTTTGGCGGGCTTGCTTCTCTCCCTTTATGCTTGCCATGAAGCAGCCTTTGGTCCCCGCTAGAAACTGACAGTACCACGCTTCAGCTGCAAATTCACTCTGTAGCCTCATTGTATTTAATGAAGGGAAAAAGTGGCAATCTACTATTAATGAACTTGGAATGTAAAAAAATGCCTCCCTTTGCTGAAAACTGCATAAAACTGCTTGTACAAGGAAAGCTTTGGCTGGAGCCCATCCAGAATCTAATGAAAGATCCATACAGGGACAGAGCGGGCGGGAAGAGTTAGTGAAATGCAGATTGTTTTAATAGAATACACACAGTCTCTTCCAGCTGCACTATCAGATTCATCAAGGCCTGACCTTGATGGAGGGCTGTTGTTGTATGGGAGGGCCAGTGTTTAGAGTTCATGCAAAGTTTATGATGCAGGGACTGTATGTGCTGTATATACGTCTACTCATCTCAGGGGGAAACTAAATGGAACATGCTGCTACTTTAATATGATATCGTGAAACAACACATTTGATCACATGCAAATAAACCAGCAATTTTATTATTAAAAACAATTAAATCCTATGTTGCCCCTTAGATACGAAATAAAAGTGAATCATCCGATGAAGCAAATGTTTACAGAGCATCAGACAGTGATCGAATTGGAATTGAAAATCTCTTTATGTAGTCGAGTCAGTGGGCATAAAAAACAAATGCGCGTTAGGCAAGTGAAGGCCATCATACCTTTCACTCAGTATCATAAAACTAGAACAAAGGCCTTATGTGTGCAAGGCAGTGGTCCTTTAAACGATGGCCCACTTTCCTCCCTGCTGCCACGCAAACATTCCTGACTGACATTCAATCAGGGAAATTTGAACCAAAGCAAGATGGTCTTTTATTAGTACCGCCCTGTTTGCTCGACTGGTCAGCTCCAATATGCGGAGCGCTTTTGAGTGGCGGGCTGTAAGATGATGGGTTTACTCTCTGATAAGGGTGAATGAGGGGTAAACTGCTATTCTGCAGAAAGGAACCATCAGACCTCATCATGTCGCTCCTGGAGAGCCGTGTCACGGGGCTCTTCAGAAACCAAGTGACAGAGCGGCGCGAGGCTGCTCCCCTCCTGCTAGTGGAGAGTACAGTGGAGCTGCAGCCGCCCTGCTTCTGCTCCTCCAACTGGAACTTTGTATCAGTCAGGGCAGAAAAAGATCATCTATATTCTGACAAATATACACTGAGGCTTTTAAGCCTCTTCAGATGTAACATTATCCTACATGCTCGCCAAACTTGTTTGTATTTACCTTTCCTTGTTAGCAGAAGAGGACAAATAGGAGACAAGTGAGTCTTTGTACAGTATTTCCAACGGCTCATACAAAACAGCCACAGTACGACTTTTTCAGCAGCCAGAGGTTTGTTCTCCAAAATTACAACAAAAACAAATCCATATTTTCTCACTTATCTTTTATGGCGTCTAGCCACGCTGATAGTTTTGTATTTTTTTTGCCAAGAATTTGAGAGATCTGTTGCCTCTTCAGGAGAGAGGAATTTTGTTTGGAGCTCACACATTTGCAGTAAAAAGTATTCAGACCGTTAACGTCAATCAAAGTAGAAATACTACAATATAACTAAAATTCCTGTTGTATCAACAAAAAGTATCAAAAGGTAAATTTACACATTATGTAGAATGGCTCCTGTCAGTGTTTATATGTATATTATTAGATTATTGGGACATCATTATAGCTGTAAACAGTGCTTTAATGTTGTAGTTAAGATAAGATAAGTTAACACTTTATTGTCTGTTTGCACAGAAACATTGTTCTCCAACAATTCTACAATTATACATGAAGAGATGAGACAACAACATTCAAAGCATGAACAAAAATCAATAGTCAAGTATTTCAGTCACACAAGAGTATACAATATAGGATATACCATAGTTATTTCATATAGCTATATGCTGATATATATATCAGCATATAGCATATATATATATATATATATATATATATATATATATATATATAGTACAAAATATACAGTATTGAGATATTAAATTAACTGTATCGGGATAGAAGATATTTCATAAACAATGTGAAAAGTAACTTCTTGTTACTGTCAAATTAATGTGGTTAAAAGTCAAATAGGAAATAGTCAAATCAAGTAGATGAGTAGAATTAACTCAAATGTGTATTTAAGTACTAAAGTTATTTCCACCACTGCAGATCCAAATGTGGACAAATAAAACCAAAAGTATCTGCATGTTTATATATAAACACACACTGGTCATTTTATTAGCTTAACAATGTATTACAATCTGAAACAACTTTTAATTCAACATTGATGGACATGATAATGTTCAGTTATGGCTCAGACTTTTCAGAGATGTTTCACTTCAGTTATAGAATATGTGTATAGATATGTAGTTTAAAATAAACTTTATTGTCCAGGCGAGGCATGAAAACAGTCTTTGTTCTCACCTAGAAAAATATACACACAAAACACGTCATATGAACGGAACAAAGATCAGTCAACTGTACAGCAGTCATTGCATTCATACCCATGGTGTACAGCCCACACTTACTAAGTTACTGAGGTCATTGCTTGGGACAAAGGAACCCTGATAGATCTTTGTTTTTATAGAATCATAATTATATGTCTATTATTGAGGGCGTATTAAGCAAAGAGAAGGGAAGGGAAGCCATTGTACTGGATTGTATTAGATTGCGTACCTATTAGATAGGTGTACCTAATAAAATCACCACAGAGTGCATGTCTTTTATAATTTGGGCGAACCAGCCCTATAAAAATATGTCCCAACCTAAGACTGGTTCAATCCACGTTTATAATAATATCTTGTGCACAGTATCCACCTGTTTGTGTTGCCGGTGTGGTAAAGGTCTATAAGACAGGATGTTATGTGTATAATTGTCTGTGCCGGTGCTGATGAGGGACCCTTTGGTGAGATGCAACACCAGGCAACTGCATGTGATGCGGCGGCTGTGGCATGTTCAAAGTGATGACTTAGGTGCTGGAGTGCAGATTGCAATGCTCTCCCACCGCTCACTTCCAATTAGGCAGCGGGCCGACTGATGCGTCTCGGAGCAGAAGCTTCTAGTAGGCATCAAAAGGAGCGCCGTCGCTCGGTGACATCACGGAGGGGAAGGGGCTCCCGGAGCTTCAGGCAGGGCAATCTGATGTGGCTCAGTAAATATCATGATTAGCGCCCGTGCAAAGACAGACTTTTAGAAAATTCCCACATTCGTATCTCGACACAAAAATACCCCAATAGCTCAGACTAAACACACTCAGGGGCTGTGCAGCTCAGACGGTATTTTCTCGTGTCTATTGTGTGTTGATTGTGCATTCCAAAGTTCTCTGTGTTTTTAGTTAACAGAATGATGGTTGTATAAACATTTTTGATTAATTGCCATAATTATTGTGATCATTTTTGCCCAAATGAACAGCCAGATGGCAGGATATGGTGTCATATTTGCGATCCTATCATTAATCTGGCTCTAGGTCCATCTGAGCACATTGTGCCGTTTGCTGTGTTCACAATCTGTCCTCAAGTTGTCCATGTCTTTTTTTTTTTGAGCTGCGAGTTTCTATTTGATTATATTAGACTATAAAATATTAAAGTAGAGGGTGTATGAAAGCAAGGCATTTATCTGCATGAATAGCTTGTGTTTAGTGAAGTACATAATGCGCTTTAAGTAACATCTCCTTCATGCATACAAAAATTAACATGAGTGCTTCCCTCTCTCAGAAAGATCTGACAAAACCACTTTGCGGGGGTTCATGGCTGCTTTTAAACCCACTTTTCATCATCTAACCTATAGTTTGTCCTTTCTGTTTATTATCAGAATGTGTCCCACAATACAGTTGATAACAATGCAATGATTTAGACTCTGTTACAGTGTGTTTGCATAGTTAAGGGTGTCATTTAAATGGGTTGAAATGAAACAATGGAGCAGGTGGGAGCTAATGACACATTCCTATTTAAAAGCAAGTCAAAAACTATTCAATTCCATGATATCAATTAACCTCCAGACAAAGTTTGTCAAAGGGAACAGTCTGAATGTGATTGTTTTCTCTGTACTCTGCAGTGTCCTTGGGCTCGAGGAGACTGTTTCTTGACAGGGAACAATGAAGAGAGAGGTGTTTACAGATCTTTACAGATGGCTCCGGGGCTCAGAATTAGCTCTTCACCATTTCTCGTGTGATTCAGTTCCGACTTAACTTCAGATGTGTCATCAAGACTATCATCAGGATGTATGACAATGTTTCCGTTTGATCTTGACGTGCACCGCTCAACGAGTTAGTCAGATATCACTGTCAAATATTAAACCTCATGACATGTGTGTCTCATTCTAATGATAGCTCACTGAAGAAATCACAATCATCATTTTAGAGACATGCCATCCTGTTTCCAACAATGCAAAAAAAGCTTCACAACTTTTGTACAGCGAGTACTTTTTGACTGACATTTCACACCTATTTATAATAACAGATGAGCGCGGTGACTTAGTGGTTTTAAATGTACAGACACAATTAATTGGGGGCATTGCTTACATTTGTGTGAAAACAGGGAGGAGAAAAACAGATGATAGTTGATAGCTCAGACAGTCTGGAGATTGCTCAGTGATCCTGACCTGCGTTGTTAGCGTGTTCTCAGCCTATCCAGCAGGCCTCCTCCTTTTCCTTTTTTTCTCTTTACATGGCATAAATCCAGGAGATGAAAATGTCATGGAGCAGGTTCATTTTGCAAAGAGGTTTTGATTGCCATGTGCGTGTAATTGATTGTTCCAAGGACAGGGGGAAATCTAGAAATGTCATAACAGTCCTACTTAGGTTGGTCCCACCACAAGGCAATCAATGAGAAGTAAAAAGAGATATTGATTTGCGAGCAGCAAAAACTGTAGCTTGAGACAACCGGAGAGCGCTGGGGAAAGTGGCACAGACGTGCAGACCTGTCACTGGCACCTATGAATTACCCAATCTTCTCTGAAGATAGTGTTACCTCGGATACTCACTAAGTCCTGCGCTGGGTATTGCAGCTGTCCATTAGCTAAGCTCCTCAGGCTGCTAACTCTCTCTGGCTTGTCAGATTGATGAAGGAAATGTTGACCTTCCAAGGGATAAATGTTGATGTTCTCAAATTTACAAAAGTTTCTACTGGCATGTTAACATTGGAAACAGAATGCCCTTTTTACAGCTGGCACACACATTTCTAAAAATGACTGACACATTTTGAATAGACTCACTTACACAAGGCAGAGGGGATTGTGCTCTATGAAGATACTAATGCTTAAGTTGTAAATATATTGTCATGTAAGCCTTTAGCACCAATCCAGTTGGACAGCAGGTTGACATGGATGTTGCAGTGAACGTAATCTACTATTTCCTTTAGCTGGTTTCTCTAGATGTAAGGGGAAGAAGCCTTTTGGCTCAGAAAGCCACTGCTGCTTCTCTAAATCCAGGCCTTGCTATGCCAAGAGTCTGCTCTAACGGATAAAGGTTATAAACACCTCAACTGCCTGATTTATGATGGACACCTCAGGATTTTTGACCTTTGCATATCTCTGTCTGAAGATATAAATTTGTAGTGACACAGATTGGAGGCTTTACAGCAGTTTATGACATGCTAAATCTCAGGCAGGGCATGCCAGCCTCTTGTTTTGTAAGGCTAGTTAGGCCGGGAGTTGCTTTGCTTGGACTCCCAGACAACATTTTCAGAGCAGCAATTTCCTTCTTTTTTTTCTTCTAAGAAAAAATGGGCCTGAAAATAAGCAATTGCTGCTCTTCACTACACGATGACGCACCCCTCCTGAAACTTTGTATAACAATGTTTGATGAGGCGTATCTGCAGCTTTTTCTTGACAAACTTAATAATAACATCATTTTATGACCTTTTTGGAGGTGTTGTCTGTCGTCCTAGCATTGTCCTTGAATTTGATCTTGTATGAGAGAGTAATGCAGCTCTGCGTGGCGGCAGTATTGTGGTAGACCAAGAGCTGGCAAAGCACGGTTACAAATGGGGTGAGAAGCAGAGTTAGACATGCGGGTTTCTTGGAATGATCCCTGCCAGAAGGTTAATTGGTGCCTCTGGATGTCTGCTACTTAGGGCATCTGATAGAAAGGCGTAGAACAGCAGGAAAGGCAGCTGTTAATCTCTGTCAATTTCATCCTCATATACCACGATAAAATGCAAACATTCACATTAAAACTGACATAACTGCTTTTAAGTGGTTATTGCCAGGAAAACGATACTCTGTCTTTGTGAAACGCACATTTCCTAAAAATAAAGTGAAACTTAACTGTGTGTATTGCTGAATTTTAAGCTACATAAAATATGCAGGAAGTAGCCTTTACAGTACCCGATGGTGCAGAGCCAGTTCTATTAAAACATGGCTGGACTAGAAAACTGCTCATCTCCCCACTTTGGTGTACGCTCTTCCCAGTCCTTCAGTTTTAGTGACGACTTTGAAGAGAGAGGACATCAACTTGGAGCTTGTCATAGCCATTGGTGTTCTCCTTTACTGTGAATACTATATATAAGACTATAAATAAAACATACCTCTGTGCTCTTGACAACTCTCTCCCATAGCATCAAGGGTGTTTTGGAGGCCATCACCGATCTCGGTTGGCCAATCAAAACATCTCTCTTGCGGTGGATCAAGGTCACAGCACATTGGGGCTCTTGGGTGTGTGTGTGTGTGTGCGCGTGCGCGTGCGCGTGCGTGTGCAGGCCCTTGTTCACGAGGCCCCATTCTCTATGTTTGTTTTGAAAGTCCGAATCCCATCTCCATCCATTAGCTGGCAGGCAATTCACCTCCAGGGTTTCTCTTGAGGCACTTGTGAAATATTGATAATAAAAAAAGTCTTATTTTCAGGAGGCAAAAGAAGGAAGACATTCTATGGGCCGCCCAGTGTGGGACTCCTGAGTGCTCTGCTTCAGTCATTCCCCTCATGGAGTGCCCTCTATTCAGAAGAGAAATATTAACCACATGAAATGCATAAGTGCCTGGACAGGGCTGTTATGTCCTATTCATATTTAACTCAGAGCACATCTGCCACGTCTCTCCCAAAATGCACATTTTCCAGCATGACTATGAGGCGGAAAATATCTCTGATATGTGACAACACTGACAAACTGCATTTATTGCAGGATGCCTTCAAAAGATATGCAAACATTGGTTGCGATATTGTTGTGTGGGTTTAGAGTTTAAATAATCTGGAATGGTTATTGTCGTAAAGGACACTTTAATCTTCTGGGGCTGTGTTCATATAATGTCGAGCAGACCCTGCAGCCATGTGAAAACCCCCTCTATGCTGAGTCAGAGTTTCCACTAATTGGATGATGGGAAATATGTCAATTAGAAAAACTGTTGTTTAATTATCTGTTAATTGAAGCAATAATGTTTGTGCTCTATGAGTTGGGAGAATGAACAGGTGAATAATGAAAGAAGTAATTGCTGTTTATGAGACTGTCAGGGAAAATATAATGACGTGACAGATTGCCTGTAATTTTTAGATTTTTTATTTCATTTTCCAGTTTTAACCCTGATAATTCAGTCAACTTTTCCATCAGCATGATCAACATTTTTATCAGCATTCACATTTGCAACATGTCCTCTGAAGTTATGTTTTCTTCAATTGAGCCTTTTGATTTATTGATAGAGCAATTAACTTAAATTGGACATTAAAATATCTGGGTTTATGTTAAAACATTCCTTACTCATGGCTTCAGGGAACCTAAGATGTTATCCAGAACAGAAGGCTTACATCTTCATTGCAGTTTTGAAGCGTCCATAATCACTATGGAAGAGGTCATTTACAATAACGCTTAGCAGTCCCAAGAAGAATCAATTTCCTTTTGTCACTCAGTGGCCAATGATTGTTGTAAACATCTCAACTTGAGGCCAGAAAAACCTTGGACACAGCACTAAGTCAATGGCCTGTCGTGAATCACATGGTGCTGTTACACCAGCAGCAGTCTGTTAGTAAAGACATTATGTCCAGCTATACTCTCCAACCTCCCAAGGCACAAAGCAGCAGCCATCATGTTGCCCTAAATGGCTTCTGTGACTTCTCATGAAAAATTTATACCTGACGCCGCATGTGGATTTTCTCTATTGTACCTGGGAAATTGAATTCATTAAACTGCTGTTACACAGTGTATTCCAATGTCATTAATCTCCATGTCTCTTCCTTTTTTTTTTTTTCTAGTGTACATGCCTGATGAAGACGGTGTACTTCAGGATGTCGTCACTGAGGAAGACGCTGAGAATGACACTCAAACTGAAGAGGAAGGCTCAGAGAAGACCAGCCCCAAAGTGTCTGAGGATAGAGAGCTGGACAGCAAGAGCACCCACACTTACAGCAACCAGAACTCTCCCGTCAGTGTCCTTTCCAATCAAGAGGCCGAGTTGGAGTTGGAGTCACGCCTTAGCGACACCAGTGATAGACTCTCAGACTTCAAAACCTCCTCGCCACCTGAGAGCCAGAAGGATGACAAAAGTCGCAGCTCCAAACATAAAGAAGAAATGGGCGGCAGCTTGGAGAAGATGAGGGCAGCCTATGCAAACTTTCTCTCTGATTCCTACTGGACGGGGATAGGGATGGACTTGAAAATTGGCAAAAACACCAGCAAAGCCAACTGTGACAGCACCAACGGAAGCACCAAGAGCGAGTTTGACTGGCACCAGGATGCACTATCTAAGACCTTGCAGACATTCTCCCCAAAGCCTGCATCCAAACCTAACCTCTTCAGCTCTGTCCACCTGTACAGGCAAACCACCAAACCCTGTGGCTCCGTGTTCACAGGAGCCAGCCGCTTTCGCTGTAAGGATTGTAGCGCCGCTTATGACACTCTTGTGGAGCTGACCGTCCACATGAACAAGAGCGGACACTACCAGGACAACAACCATGGCAAACAGAGTAATTCCTCTGCTTCGTCCTCAAAATCTAGGAAACGAAATTTGCACGATATGGAAGGTAAAGAGGATGCACAAAAAGTTTTAAAGTGCATGTTCTGTGGCCACTCTTTTGACTCACTCCAGGATTTAAGTGTCCATATGATAAAAACTAAGCATTACCAAAAGGTGCCTTTAAAAGAGCCTATCCCAGTTATCACACCCAAATTGTTGCCACCGGCAAAGAAACGGGCCTTTGAAACGGTGAGACCTTGCTCCCCTGACTCTACGACTGGTTTAGCTGGCTACACTGAGGCACAACGGGCCGCCGCCATTTCAAATGCTAACAATAATCGCTACGGCTATCAGAACGGAGCCAGTTACACTTGGCAGTTTGAGACATGCAAGTCTCAGATTCTTAAATGCATGGAGTGTGGAAGCTCCCATGACACCCTTCAGCAACTCACCACACATATGATGGTTACTGGACACTTCATTAAAGTCACAAACTCAGCCTCTAAAAAGGGTAAACAGTTAGCGCTTGACCCCCTGGCCATAGAAAAGATCCAGGGTTTAGCTGAGCCTGCTGCCAGTGACACTGAAGGAGAAAAGGGGTCTCCAAAAAATCCTTCCATCCTGAGCAGTGACAAGGATAGCCAGGGGGAAGGTACATCAGACAAAATGGAAGAAACTGAAGCTAAAGATGACAAGCAAGAGAGTGAGGAGCAAAAGGCAGGCAATGGGGCTTTTAAGTACCCTTATCTCCGTGAGGAGGATCTTGAACAGGACTCAGGAGGAGGAGGGGACATTCTCAAATCTTTAGCCAACACAGTGGCCTCTGCCATCAATAAAGCTCAAACAGGGACACCAAGCTGGAGTGCCTATCCAAGCATTCACGCTGCCTATCAGCTTTCTGGCATCATCAAAAGCGCCCCCCTCTCTGCATCTCCCCCGACTCAGCTAAAGCAGACATTTAACCACAAGCTGAGACCGATCGCCCCAAAGGGGAAGTTGTACCCTGGTGCTGTGGGAGTTGAGGCTCCCCAGGGACAGCATCAAAATGTGGACATCAAAAAAGAAAAGGTTGGCATTAGCGATGGTAAAGAAAGTCAGAATATTAAGTTTGATCTGGCGGAGAATGATGACAGCGATTGTCAGGATGATTCCTCTTCCTCTTCAAAGCTCGATGCAGACTGTTTGAATGAAGGGAGTGAAGCGATCAAAGGGAAGTTGAGCCCAGATTTCTCTGACAGAGGCAAGACACCGAGCCCCTCTGCCAGCAATGGACGCAGCACTACTTCAGAGCCTCTCAGTGACACTCCAACTCTACTCGGCATAAACCCTCTTAGTGCACTGCAGTCAGTTTTGAACAATCATTTGGGCAAAGCAAATAAGCCCAATAATTCAAGAGCAGATAAACTATCTTCTCACACCCAGTCTATTTTTGCTGACATTAACCGTAACAGGGAGAAACCGGCCTTAATGATTGGACACGCTTTGAGAAAAAGGCCTGATAACCCCTTCCTCTTTGTTAATGATGACCAACCAATAGACCTGACGAAATCCAAACACGGCAAGCCAAGTTCCTCCCTACTCCAGCCCTCCACCCCGATGCCACAGAAATATGCTCTGTCTGACATCGCAGATATGGTTAAAGTTCTTCCAAAAGCCACAACGCCAAAACCCTCCATACCATCAAGGATCCCGACGATGAAACTGGAATCGGACGTCAGGCGCTTTGAGGACGTGTCCGCGGAGGTGTACTCCGTCCACAAGCGCAAAGGTAGACAGTCAAACTGGAATCCTCGCCATCTTCTCATCCTGCAAGCTCAGTTTGCCTCCAGCCTCTTTCAGACCTCTGAGGGGAAATACTTACTCTCAGACCTCGGCCCTCAGGAACGGATGCACATCTCCAAGTTCACCGGATTGTCCATGACCACCATAAGCCATTGGTTAGCAAATGTAAAATACCAACTGCGGAAAACCGGAGGGACCAAATTTCTGAAGAGCATGGACACCGGGCACCCAATCTTCTACTGCAATGACTGCGCTTCCCAGTTTAGGTCGCCGCCCGCGTTCATTTCCCATCTGGAATCCCATCTTGGGTTCCAAATCAAAGACATGTGCAAAATGCCGGTAGAGCACCAGACAAAGGTAGAGGAGCCAGAACTGTCCAAGACCCTCAGTGCCAGAGCCACAGAGGCTCTCATCACAGAGGAGGACATTGACTCAAAGTTCAAATGTAAGCTCTGCTGTCGGACATTTGCGAGCAATCACGCAGTCAAACTCCATTTGAGTAAAACCCACAGCAAATCACCCGACAACCATTCACAATATGTGGAAATGGACAAGGAGTAGTTGTTATTTTCATATTATTGTCACTATTATTCCTTTTCTTTTTTATTTTAATACACGGGTCAGATATTTCAACCATTTTTAGCGTTGTGTAGTGCGCATCATTATGACGTTTAAAACATTTCATGGACAGCAAAGACACACTGGTTAGAAATTGTATAAGGAAACACTAAGAGATACTTTTGCACCCTGCTCAAATGCATCACCAGTAATGAAATGTATTACTGCTTGAAGAAACATAATTGCTGATGTTTGCATGCAATAGCCCTGGCTATGACTACTATTTATTTGTATGATATGTCAAGTTTCAATTGTATTTCAAAGACAAAATAATGAACTAATTGTACTTTACAACTTCTGTGATGCAGTACACCTGCATAAATGTGCAGCTGTTTAAACAGGTAGCGTGCCACACGATAACACACATGCAGACCTGTACAGTGTATTGCTATGTAAAGATGTTTTGTGTTGCAATGATAGAAGAGAAAAAAAGCACTTTAATAAATGTTTAATCACCAGTTTAGACTCGGATTCTGTACATGATTCAAAACTAATTAGACGGCTTGAAAAAAAGGATATTTCACGTGTAAATATATTTCAGAAGAAAAGAAAACAGTGTGTGTTTCATGCAACAAGGATAACAGCAAGACAGATGATACCTGTGATACCTGCACCTTTTTTTACTTATTCAAATAAAGAGTTAACATTTCATAACAGCTTGTATATCCATTCTTTTGTTATTATTTCTCTTGAGTTGTTTGCCCACTAAGTTAGCAGCTGGAGTTAGTTTTTTTCAAAGTATTAAGAAATAAAGATGTTCCTGCTCATCACTGATACATATTATACCAACTAATTCTATTTAACATGACATTTTGGAAAGTGTCGGAATCATGTTATTGAATAATTATGTAATTTCTTGCTAATTTCCTAGGAAGTTTCTCAGAAAGGACAAGGTAATTTGGTCCTAATTAGAAAGATAGAAATACTTAAAATTGAAAAATATTACAATACATTTCTAGTTAAATCTAATGAGTCTTTTAGTCTGTGCACAGCAAGGCAGTTGGACATGCAAAAATATACAATTTCAATATATATGGAGCATAAAATTTCCAATAATAATTGAACAATTGATTTATGTTAACTTTTTTATTATTTTTCTGATGATAAATACCAAATTACATCATTTTTTTCAGCAAACTTCTGAGGAGAATATGGAGAAATGATATACGCGTAAAATTAAGCATTACCCAAGTATCTAATATTTCAAAATCTACGAAGAACCTCAGTGTGACAAAGGACATCCTCACACTGTACAGTACACTGCACACCCTTTTTCTACCTTGTGACTTTTAGATATACCTCAAAGATACATCTTCCTGTCAGACTTTATTGCTTTCCTGCGAACGCCGCTGCTGTTGCTGCAAGATGGTATCATAACAATTAAACATATTTCCTCCAGCTCTATTATTTCAAGGCTATTAAAAATAATTGCCTTCTAAATTCATAAACATTTTATGCAATTCATCTCTTTTTCGAGCAATCAAGTCCTCAATTACCTCCACCCATCAAACCTCTGTTTTATAACGGCCAACTGACATTTGATGGCGAATGGGAAAAAGCACATGGGCACTGTGGTGATTTGAATGCTGTGACACCAACTTGCCCCCTATTGTTGGAAATGAGCAGGCAATCACGTTGTTCATCAGATGACTCCTAATGCAGTTAAAGTATTCAGCTATAATTTCTCCCTGCATTTATAATTACTGTCAAAGACCACACACCTCAGTGAGCAGATTAAAGCTATAAATTATTTAGTGCCTTTCTTCGCAGATGGATCTCTGATTTGTCTGTAGGGCCATTATGTTTTAAAGGAGCAACTTATTCTAAACTGAAGCAAGCATTGTCCTTAAGATGCTGCAGAATGCTTTGCAGGGGGGGGGGGGGGGGGGTATTATTGGCTGTTTGTGTTTATTAAATACATTTTAAAGTGAGGCTTTGTACTAACGAGAGGGGGCGTGTCACAGATCTTTTTATTTTTATTGAGCATTTATTTCCACAGCAATTTCCTAGTATGTAGTTACAGATCCTTATTTAGTGCATATACTGTATATATGTATATATATATATATATATATATATATATATATATACATATATACAGTATATAGCACAACCTTGTAGACATTCACCCAAGGCTAATCAAAGACAAATGCTGTCATCAGTGCAATCACAGAAGGAAATGAGTTGTCTCTGACCGTAATTTGCTCTAATAAGTCAAAGTCACTGTGGGAGTTATTGTTAGTACACAAAAATGTTAAATGGCTGTTATCTAAATTTACACTTTATAAGGTTAATATGATTCGTATCATCCGAGCAGCAATCATGTGAAGGTGCATAAACTGCAGTGGGTGGGAAAATCAAAATCAGCGTCTCTGGTTTGTTTTTTTCAAATAAACATAATGCTCTCTAATTGGAATACCTGAGTTATTAAATACCGATATACTTCAGGTAACACATCGCAGGTAATTAGGTGAAATAAACCCATAATTCTTCCCAAGCTTTATATTAATTCATTTTGGATGTTTACATATTAACACAGTTAATCGCACCGTATATCTAACATGTCATGGCTAATTACAGAACACAGTCAGCTTTCACACACACACACACACACACACACACACACACACACACACGCACACACACACACGCACACACGCACACACACACGCACACACACACACACTCTGGTCTTAAACTGATTGATTATGAAAGATGTTGAGCACAGTAACATGCTCATACATGGACACAGTTTATTTGAAAATTGGGAACATGTATTTTTTTTGTTGTAATAATTGGCCAGAACTCAGGGCAGTTAAATGGTGATAAAGCTTGGCTGTACGTGTCCCATCATTATGGTTTATCTGAATAACAAAAAGATAGGAATTATAAGAGATCATTTAGATGAAAGTCAGTTCTCAGGCGTGTTCTGTCAAAGAAATCACTGTAAATGTTTTGAAGCCAATCAGAATCAAGGGCGGCAACTAACAATTGTTTTCATTATCGATTAGTTTGCCGATTATATTCTAGATTAATCAATTAATCTTCTATAATATGTCAGAAAATAGTGAAAAATGACCATCCAAGTTTCAAAGTCCAATGTGATGTCTTTGAATGTCTTGTTTTATCGCTCAAAACCCCAAAGATATTCACTTTAGCATGATCAAAAACAGAAAAATGCAGGAAATCTCCATATTCCAAAAGCTGAAAACTGCATTTTCTGCCATTTGTGAATAAAAAATGACTAACGATTAACAAAATAGCTGGTGATTATCTTTGTGTCGATTGACTAACTGATTAGTCGACTAATCGCTGCAGCTCTATTTTCACCATTGGCAAAATGAATTTAGCTCACTGTGAAATCGTTTTGAAATGTCTCAAACCAAAAAAGCTTCAGAAACGTCTCCTGTCTGAAGTGCTCGGCTAGGAGTTACTTTGTAAAACAGTTCTAATAAGTTCTCATTGCTTGGTTGAGAAATCAAATTATGCATATAAGTACACTTGCATTGCAGACTCAGTGAAACCCCGACCTTAGCAAAATTGACGCCAGCTCGCATTTGCAAATCCTTTGTCAATCTGTCATTAAACATGCTATCAAATAATGATAAGTGTACGCTCCTTGCTCGCAGTGGCGTGCCTCTCCCTGATGCTGATGTGCTGTAATAAGGCAAATGTGCATCAGAATTTTCCTGCTTGGATACACACAAAACATTTACACTGTGCCTGACTTTGCTTCGCCCTGTGCCAGACAAGCATGGATTCTCTGCATCATCCGGCCTGTAAACTGGAGGAGGAGGGGGAGGAGGGTTCAAAATGTTCATCACACAGCAGCGGGGTAATGACTAGCTCATGTGTTTAATGAAGGGCTTTAGAACTTATAGCTATAATGACCCACATCCTAACTCCCTTTTTTCCCATTCATTCTCCCCAAAGTCCTCAGGTTATTACATCCCTCTGAGAAATATCCCAGAGCATTACGTCTCTCCGTTCCTTTTCACGGAGATATCGGAACATTCGTCCTTTTTACCTGCATTGTACTTATTGCAGATTTACTGACAAGATAGTATTTTCAAAATGTGGAGGAGAAAATACTTGGAACATAAAAGCGGTGACAAATGACGTACCTTAATGCTCCTCTGCTTTTTTTTGCTAAATAATAAGCTGTAAAAAATGATTTATAATGAATTCAGCCTCCTGAGAATGTGAGCTCATACAAGACAAAGAGGAATGCATGTATGTCTGCTCGCCAACATACATCATATCTTCCAAATAGCCCATAGTCCTCCACTGTTAATGGTGTTGCTTCAAATATGCTAATTAAGCAAAAATAAGTGATGAATGGAATACATTTGATCAATCAAGTAGGCCTAAGCCCCTGGTGCTGCATATTCATTGTACATCATGAATATGAAACCCAAGTCATTTATCAAATATCAGTTGCACATTTGTATCTTATTAATCATACATGCTGAAACTTCTGTCTTGTCAAAAAAGCTGAAGGTTGATGAAGCACTTGCAAAAAGGATTAAACTCAGGGAACTCGGGGTATAGTGCTTCACTTATAATGCACAAGGTATTTTCAAACTTTCAGAAATTTAAACAGTCGTTCACATGACCCCCCCCCCCCCCCCCCCTTTTTGTTTTAACTTAGTTCTTCCCCTTTTATATATTCACTTGTAATCATTGCCTAATAATTACATAACTTTACCATTGAGGCAGGCTCGATTACACACTAAAAATCATTCTGGACAATATAGCACCAACGCAATTATGGCTTTAGGCAGTACCCATGAGTAGAACACATCACAAGACAAGGGGATTGTTTTTTAGGGATGGGCACGAGTCATGTTTTCTCAGATAGCAGCATCTTTTGTGTCTTAACAGCAAGCGAGTGTCCGACTATCGTGTCACATCATCAGCTCTGTGTCCACACTGGAGCTGCTAAATATGCACTGGATGTGTGGAACAAGTTGTAAACTCATAATGACGAGGAATCGATTACTCCACCCATCCCTAGTTGTTTTGACCCAGAGTGTTATTTTCTAATATTACTTTTGGCTTATTTCCTCAAACTAAAATGTTGCATGGTAACAAGCTGTTAGAATCAAGCGGCAACCTCAGGGGTTGAAAAATGAAGCCAACACAGAAAGAAATGCACTTGAGACTGGCTCCAAAAGCAAATCAATCCCCATAGACCTCCATGTTGAAATGTCCAACTTTACAGCAGAAATAAACATCTTTACAGTCTCTGCCAGGCCAAATTTCCTGTTCAAGACAACTGCAGCCATTTAAATTATATATATATATTATATAAGGGAAATTCCGGCATTATCCCAGGGTCTTTTTTGGCAAATACACTCATCAAATAAGCCATGGAGAGAATTTTTTTCATGTAGTAACTGTTAACGGAGAAATCCTGTAGAGACGCTAACAGTCGCTAACAGCCAAATGCTGCTAACAGCGATTAGCTCGGGGACAGCACGGTGAACAAATTCAAACGTCTTTTTTAACCACTAATACTGCTCATGATAACACTAAACCTCTGCAGTAGCATGAGAAGAGTCCCTACACAGAAAACAAAGCACCAACAACCAGTGTTGGGAGTAACGGCGTTATAGTTTCAGTAACGGGGAAATCTAAATAATTACTGCTGTTACAACATCGTTACTGTTACTGAACGTTGTTCAGCCAATCAGAGCCAGTGTTTTTACACACACACACACACACACACACACACACACACACACACACACACACACACACACACATAAACACCAAACTGATTCGAAGAAGCAGCAGAAATAGCGAGCCAGGAGCGATCCGATGAAAAGTTGGCGTTTTCAAGGGGAATTTGCAAGGATAGGATGGTTAGGCTGCATGGGTTAGGCGGATACATGACAGATACATGAAAAGATGATGTATGGATGGGTAGATGAATATCTTGGAGCTATACTAAATACTTGAAATACAGTAGCCTGTGTCTTCCGGACTATTTGTCTCAGGTTGTGAGAGTTTAATTTATTTAATTTGCTACAGTTACTGTAAACACACTTTATATTGTTTAACTGTTTACTTTTGAAGACAATATTTAAAGAATGTCTACCAGACCGGTCGTCTGAGATTGGGAGTTTGATTTACTTAATTTATTTAATTAAGACTACAGAGTTAAATTCACTTTTTGGTTTAAATGTTGACTCTTGTTGTGAACAAAATACTTGGAAGTACAAGTTGTTAACTTGACCAGTTGTCTCAGGTTGTGAGAGTTTGATTTAATTTTCTATAGAGTTAAACACACTTTATATTATTTACTCATACTGTTTAATTTTGTTACAAAGATAATACTTGAAGTGCAGGATAAACCTCTAACGGTCTGTTGACGTGTAATAAATATAGAAGGTTATGTAAAAGTACCTGCCTGTTCTGATTTCATTTGTGAAAACCGCTTAGAAAAATCCAAATTCTTTGACAGCAACTTTTTTTTAACATTAACGCAAATAGTTACTTTCCCTGGTAACTAGTTACTTTTATTATGGAGTTATTCAGTTACTAACTCAGTTACTTTTTTGGAACAAGTAGTAAGTAACTATAACTAATTACTTTTTTAAAGTAACGTTACCAACACTGCCAACAACATAGGTAGTGAACCCAGAGTTTATTAAAAGAGTGTTTTAAAGACTTACCTACTGGCCCCTGTACCAGCTCCTCTCATAGTAAAGTCCATTCAAGTGGATTACCAAAGTCAATCCAAAAGAAAGGAGCCCATTGGTGCTTTGTTTTCTGTGTAAGGACTCTTCTCATGCTACTGCAGAGGTTTGCTGTTATTTTGAGGAGTATTAGTGGTTAAAAAAGACGTTTTAGGCCTTCACTGTACTGCCCCGAGCTAATCAGCGTTAGCCGGATTTGACAGTTAGCGACTGTCGAGGATATCTACGTTAATAGTTGTTACATGAAGAAAATGGTCTCAATGGTTTATTTGATGAGTGTATTTACCAAAAAAGACCCTGGGATGATTTTACGCCAGAATTTCACTTTAAGGCCAAACGTTCTGCATAATTAGGGTGTGGTCTCTTTGAGTGACAGGTTGGTGCTGTCACATTGACTGTAGGCTTCATTCAGACCACCTCAGTTCTACCCATGCTCCACCTTTTATGGATTAGCCAGTAGTTAGGTGGTGTCAGGTGACATGTTATGGTGACAGCCGGAGAGAGACTCCCACACTGAGTTTCCTTCGGACTCTTCAGAAAACTATGGGTGACCTCACCTAGAGTAGATCCTACTTTATACAGTCTATGGCTTTGGCTACACACTGTGCAGTGACTTTACCCAGTTCCCACTGGTAGAACACCAACCAAAGCACAGGGGTTGTTTTGATTTATTGTCGTTCTTTGTTCAAACTAAATTATGATATGGTTGAAAAGTGTTATAATCTCTTTTTAAACTTACATGTCATTTTTTGTTGGTGATTGTTAATAATGGGTGTTTTATGCACATTCTTTTGCACAACTAACAATAGATTTGTAAAACTTGAGCCGGGGTCAACAATGAACATGAACAACATGAACAATGATGCAAAACAACTGTCAGGTTTAAGCAACCTAAAACACCCAAAACTTAACAAAAGAGAGAAAGACAAGAGTTATTTTACTTGCAAGGAGAACGGACAGAGATGTGTTCAGCTACAGTCTCCTACCGCTCTGAGGTAATCTCTGCCGGACCCCTTCATTTTATTGGCTTTTGGTGGTTACAATGTATACAATGAATTACCATTCTTAAGGTGAGGGTCACATAGCTGCAACTCAAGACATATCCTGTCCTTGATCAGTTGAGCAGGGTCTGTGTTTCCACAGACCCCCTTTTGGTGACACATTAACAGTCAGGCTTATCTGATTTCCTTGACCTGCAAAGCACCTCTGCACAACTTGGCTATACACACACACCAAGTAATGTTAGTTAAAATGCAAAGGCAATTTGAGTAAATATGAGATTACTTTATGCACATTTATTCCAACATTTCCCTCCCGTTTATCACATATTTGTTCAAATTCTCATATCACTTTCAGTCAGCCACGTGTTTGATTTTCAGCTGTAAGATCATTTTCATGAGCACAAATACATTTACACTCATAAGTTCCTTAATACATGTCAGAGTCATAGTTGGTTGGATCAAGACACAGTTCCGTCAAATCAAAAGGAGTTTCCTGGTTGTCGTCATCTTTGCTTTCATCATCACTTTGGGGATCGCTGCCAAGCAAAGGATACAGCTGCTCCATTTTGCTCTCCATGGGTGAAATAGCTGTAGTAATGAGACGGTTAAGCAAAGCACACATACAGGAAACACAACCGCATCCACACAAGGTTAAAACTGCAGCAAAAACTGCTATGGAGACTAGGACAGAGGACACCAAAGTTCTATACTTCCCAAAAGCATCTATCCAGGAGTCCCACATAGTGGTACAGACTCCAGAATGCTCCTTCATCTTACTGTTGAGAGTACGGAGCCCTGCTATTGCCTTGGTGAGGCTGCCATCAGCAGCAGTGTTGTTAGGGATGTAAGTGCAGCACTGTTCACCGAACATTGCACATACCCCTCCTTTCTCGGCCAATAGCATGTTCAGGGCTATTCGGTTTTGGAATGCCATGAGTGAAGTTGCAGCTAATTGATCATGAACTGCTTCGAACCCACTTTGTGTCCAATAACCTAGCTTTTGCACATTGTAGTGGATGTAATTGATTCTGTCAACGTTCTTGTGAACTTTACACCACAAGCAAAAAATAGATTCAAAACCATTAGATATCTGATTGGCTTCTTTATATTCCTCTTGCACCCCTCGTGGAACACCTATATCATCAATGTATGTTGGATCTCTTACATCTATCCATTTTGCAGATCTTTTCACACGTTGCCACTGTTCAGGCATTAAACTGGATCCATTTGCTGCTAAATCTGCAGCAGACATAGGATGAATAGATATTGGCAAGAGCAATATTATGAGAGCACAGTATCCCGTCACATCTCTCGGTAAATTATTAAACAATCTCTTGTCACCACTGCACCATCAGATGTCGCTTCTTGACACAAGTTTATATTGTCCATCTACGGGAACAATTACTTGACACCATTCATTTGAGAGATTGCCTAGTCGTTTTTCTCCTTCTGTCATGTTTATACATGTAAAGTTGCCTGGTGCTACTTTTTTAGAAAACATTACTTTCTTAAGGTCGATCGCAGTGATCGGGAAAATAGAATCCCAGTATCTACAATTTTCCCTGAGATTTGTGTTATTCATTATGTCAGCTACACATATTTGGGGAATTATAGCTGGGATTATTTGTAAGAGGGGTCTAGGACTCATACACGCTACACAATTCTGTTTAGACATGTTAGCAGCTTGTTCAACCATTAATAACCAATTGGTATTATGTCCAGATACCCCTGTTGCCGCCTGGAACCATTCATCTGGAGTATACGCTACTGTAGGTTCTCCAAATGCAAAAACTCCTTGTTCACTACATTTATACATGCATAGACTTATTAGGAACAAAGGATCATTATTATTAAACAGATAGATGTCTCTCAGCAATAAATGGCATCTCCTAACCATCTTTGGATCATTTTGGCTAAATCTCCTCTACTTGGTTTGGTGTCTTATAAACGCTTCACTGACTTTCAGGTCTATCCAGCCTCTGTACGTCTGAATCAACCCTATTATCAGATTTTGCTCACTTCCCCTAACGGAGTCTTTAACCAAAATGATCCTTTAGCAGTGTGTTAAATGGATCCACGTTAATCATTCTGCTATTTTTACTGCTGTGGGGTTTGTCAGCAATACGTGATACGACCCTTCACACTTAGGTGAATACCAATGTTTCTTTTTATGATTCTTATTAACACCCAGTCTCCCAGAGTTCCTGCTGGGGGACAGAAAGGTTTTTCATTAGTTTGTTTCTGTTTTTGTTTTTCCAACATGGAACTCATCTAATCAGCTAATTTAGCCTCATCATCTGTTTCCCATTGATTTTTTTAAATTGGGGTAGTCTATATGGTCTTCCAAACAACGTTTCATAAGGTGTCAATCCAGAAGTACAGGTAATGTTTATGTATAATTTCACTAAATCTAAACATTGTGTCCACGGTCTTCCTGTTTCATCAATGCACTTCTTAAACTATTTTAATCGTTCAGTTAATTCTTTCTACTAGGCCAGCACTTTGTGGTTGGTAAGCACAATCATTCTTCAGATCAATATGGCACATTATCCCAATCTTCTTTACTATCTGGTTTACAAAATGAGTTCCGTTATCACTATAGATTTTCTCACGTATGTCGTACCTGGGAATGATGTCTTTACAGAGTGCCTTTGCCACTGTCAAAGCATCTGGATGTTTACTTGGAAAAAGTTCAATCCATTTAGAAAATGCATCTATTATGAAAGGACTACTTTTTCCCACTTTTTCCTTCACTTTGGTTTAATTCTATAAAATCGATGTGGATTATTTGGAACGGATATTTAGGTGTAGGAAACCTTCCTTTACGCGGTCTTAGATTACCTTGTGGATTGTGCCTGGCACACGTCAGACATGCTCTACAGAATTTTTTTACAATATTGGTGTATCTGCCCTACCATCCCTCCTGTTGAGACATGTGTTAACCCATGGCTCAATATTGCCGGCCATTTATACAAGTTTCTTGGTAGGATAGGTTTGTATTCTAGTCATATATATGTTGCCTTGTAATTTTGCTCCATTTTTTTTATATCCAAACTTCTCTTTTAGTTTGTGGACTTTGTTCTCACATTTATTTTAAAGTAGTTTGATCTAGAGTTGTGCATTATTGCACTGTCAACACAGTTGTGTCACCTGTTGCTGACGCTTTTGCTGTTTCGTCTGCAAATGCATTTCCTAGGGAAACACTATCTGTGCCAGACGTATGTGCTGCACATTTACATATTGCTAATGCTTTTGGAAGTTGCACCGCTTTCAATAGATTTGTTAAAAATTCAACATGTGTTACTAGTTTCCCTGTTTTCATGCCTCTGTTCTTCCAATATTGTGCAAAAGTATGAACTGTAGCATATGTATATTGACTATCAGTATAGATAGTTACTTCTTTGTTTTTCATTAATTTACATACTCCAATTAGGGCTATTTATTCAGCAGCCTGTGCTGAATAATATGATGGCAGTTGTTCTGCTTTTAGCACCGTTGTGTGTGTTACAACTGCATCTCCTGTCAGGGTTTTACGTAGTTCATTCTTTTTAGAAGAACCATCTACAAATATCACTTCTCCTTTTTGTAATGGTTGGTCTCTCAGATCGGCTCTGCTTTAAGCTGTCTGTTTTGCTAGTTCCTGCCAATCATGTTGTACACCATCCTCTAGAAGGGGTAACAACGTAGCAGGATTCAGAGTTGTACATCTTTCAATGGTCAGATTGGGTTGTGACAGCAAAGTAGACATGCAAGACAGATGTCTAGCCGGTGATTTGTCTCCATGTTGTTGAGCTAATACAGAGGTCACAAAATATCCTTTGCAATCTACCATTTGAACAAAAGGTTTACTATAATCTGGTAATGCTAGTGCTGTGCTAGATACCAAAACTTGTTTTATTTTACAAAATGCTTCTTCAGCCTCTGCATTCCAGCATAATGGGGATGTCATTTTTAGATCTTCTTCATACATTAATTTACTCAAAGGTGCAGTTATTTCTGCATAGTTAGGCACCCAAGTTCTACAATACTGACATCATCTATTTATTTATTTTTTCACTAGTTTAGGAGCTTGGAGGATTGCAGTTTCTTCTGTCTTCCACTATTATTCGTCCTCCTGCACTAAGATTGTGTCCCAAGTATTTTATCTGTTCTTTTCACATCTGCAGCTTGTTCTTTACTTGCTTTGTGACCTTCTTCAGCTAAATATTTTAGGAGTGCTATAGTGTCTTTTTACATGTCTCCATATCAGGGGAGGCTTGTAAAATATAATTTACATACAGGAGCACTTGGCTTCCCCCTGGAGGTTGGAATTTAGCCATACTTGCACTCATCACTTGACAGTAAATAGTTGGACCCTCAGTCCAGGTCCAGGTGTAGGTATCCGTGCTAGTCCTAACAACAACAAGTGTCTCTGCCCAAAAGATTGACTGGACATTCTGGAAACATTAAGATGGACAGCTGACAAGACAGTCCAGGTGGATCTGGGTCTCTTATCCACACGGGTTCTGTCTCTGGCACCTGAGTCAGCTTTCCACTGGCAGATCTCACAGTGACACTTGTTTGATTTGTTTTAAACCCTGGTATCCACATAGTATATTGTAATATAGTATGTATCTGCGATACAGTACTCTTATTATAGTTCATATTTTGTATTTTATATTGTATTTTATTCTATTTTTTATCTTTGTACCGCTGCTACGGTCACCTTATTTCCCCTCTGGTATAAATAAAGTTATCTATCTATCTATTCATTTATCTATCTATTTATCTATTTATTTATCTATTAGTTATCTGCAGGTAGTCCTGCAGGCACCTATGTCACATAAAAAGGTAAAAGGTTTACCGTTCACATACAAAATGACCTCTGGTTTTATACTATGCATAGAGAGCAGGTCCTGATCATTTAACAGCACTTCTCCTGTGTCCCTGTCTGTTCTGCTCTCTCTGAAACCTCCTTCGTTGTAAATCTCCTCTTCCTTTCCTAAAAGAAAATACTTAACATAATCCTTGCACTACGACCTTTGGCCCTGCAGCAACCATTGGCTTTGCAGCAGCTCCTTTTTCTTCACTTTCCTCATCCCTATGTCTCTCCTTTCTTCCTGTCACTAGCCCTGTCTCATCATCCTTTCTTCCTATAAAACAGCACCTCTTTTGCTTTAGCTTTCTCTACACTTTCAAGTATCTGTCTTTTACTTTTTCTTTTTTTACAGCCTTCATCCAATACTCCGTATCCTCATACCCTTCTTGTTTCATCTTTATGGGATTCTTTTTGGTCTTTTTTTTTTTTTAATTGCATCTTGTAGTGCAGTTATTTTTCGTGTGTTCGGCCGGCCTTCAAATTTTTACTGTTTCATCCATTTATTTATTTAATTTTATCAGGATCCTGTTTTTTCTATAACATTCCAATCTTTAATTAACAGTTCATCTTTTAGTTCGATTTTGCTTCCCCCTTTTCCCATTTTTGAGATTTTGGTCCAGTCCTATTAACACATAGGGTGTTCTAAAAACTGGTTTTAGTCAGTAGGGTAGCGATTAAACTACCTTTTGTGGTAACTCTCACTTCAACTCTTTCGAGTGGAGAATTCTTGCCTTTGCATCCACAATAGGCTCACTACTTGTATTCCTACTGTTTTGCATGAGGTAAAATACCTAGTGGTATTTTGATCTCCAATTACACTCACAATCACACTTTCATTCACACAATTTTACCGGTTTTTTCTTCTGAACTTTTAAGACGTCCGGACCCCACTTGTCCTTTTACACAGAGCTTTCGGGTCTCTGTCTCCCAGTGGGTTTAGCATCACAGGAACCCGCCGTCCTTTACACGGAGTTTTTAATTTTCATTTATTATCATTTTTTATTTTTATTTTTATTTTTAAATATTTTTTTGCGGACCTCCGTTGCCTCTACGGGATTTAAGTGATCGCTTTTACCTGATAGTGTCTAGAATTGTCAGGGCTTTATACACGCAATGATCCTCAGTCATTCGTCATCTTTTTAAGTGAAACTTCACTCACCACTGTGGCACCACTGTTGTCTTTCCCCTTCACGGATTACCGTCAGCCGTCGGATCCCAGCGGGTGAGCTGATTTCCAGTCCTGGAAAAGGATCTTAAAAGACTCACTCTATGGAGTCTGCCGTGGCCACGGTCTTTCCTGGAGTCCCCCACACCCGCTGGAATCCTTCAGGCGTATTGGCATCCGGCTCGAAGGACCAAATAAATGTCAGGTTTAAGCAACCTAAAACACCCAAAACTTAACAAAAGAGAGAAAGACAAGAGTTATTTTACTTGCAAGGAGAACGGACAGAGATGTGTTCAGCTACAGTCTCCTACCGCTCTGAGGTAATCTCTGCCGGACCCCTTCATTTTATTGGCTTTTGGTGGTTACAATGTATACAATGAATTACCATTCTTAAGGTGAGGGTCACATAGCTGCAACTCAAGACATATCCTGTCCTTGATCAGTTGAGCAGGGTCTGTGTTTCCACAGACCCCCTTTTGGTGACACATTAACAGTCAGGCTTATCTGATTTCCTTGACCTGCAAAGCACCTCTGCACAACTTGGCTATACACACACACCAAGTAATGTTAGTTAAAATGCAAAGGCAATTTGAGTAAATATGAGATTACTTTATGCACATTTATTCCAACAACAACCCACTGCATTGCATCTGTGCTATATTAACCTCATTTTAACCCAGATATTTACAGTGTGCATTGCAGAATTTTGATGGCTGCTTCAAAGTAAATTGTAAATACAATAATTTTTTTTATTTTATCAATACACTTTAATAGCCCCTGAAGAGAGATTCAGGGTGACAATGGCCACTCAAATAAATGCTGCATGTTATTGTGAAGCATGACATTTTTCCAGTTGTAGGAGAAACGGAATGAATAATTGATTCATAACAAGTGAACAAAAGATGAATAAATAAATATATCCCCATCCTTTTTTTATAACTGATTTATGATATCATATAAAAAGCTGATAGCATTAGCCGCGGCCAAACCTTTGTGCAACAATGTGTGGAGGTTTTCATTGCCATCATATAGTGGATGAGAGAACTAACACTTGATTGCCAGCAGTTCATCAGTGCATCCTTCATATTTGTCACCCAGCCTGCCTCGAGGCAGCGTGCTAGCTCAAATTGAAGCTGACATCTTCCAAATATGAAAGCAACAAATCACACATTTTTATTGGGCTTAATCTCCAGCCTAGCCCCTTGCAGACGTCAGCACAATCATGGACGATGCTCTAATTCTTGCCGACTGGCTGCCTGTGCCTCCCAAGCATCTCTGGACTCACAGAGCAAACACAAATGGCCAGACACCAGAGACAGGGGTGACACCTACGTTCATTAGGAGGCTTTAATACGGTGGTAAGAACATGTGCAACTCATGTAACAAGATTGTGCCTTGAGTAATCCATGCATGAGCTGTAAATAGAGATTATATCTGGGAACATGCACAAACATATCGGATCTCAAGACGAGATGAAAAGTGGACACTGTTTAACTCACTGGATTATTCAGTAGTTTGTAGGTTCAGGTTGCATATTTTTTAAATTTTGCATCTGAACTTTTAGGAGGGAAGAAAAATAAATCCATGTAGAGGATAGCTAAAAAAATTGTTTTTTTTGGGGGGGGGGGGTTGAATATATTTAAAGTAGTTTGTTATTTTTCTGTTTCCAAGTAAAGGTCCAATTAAAAGTAATATATTAAAAGTCTTATACCTACCCTCTGTTCAGTAATATTTGGCTAAAAGGTCTGCTGACTCATATTTTAAATTATTCTTAATTCCTTTAATCACTCCAGTGTAAACAAAAGCATGTGTGAATGTAGTTCTCATTAAAGGGGCTCTCCACATATTTAACTCATCAATGTCTGTTTATAGGGAGTGGGGAATTGTACTATGTTCTATCAATCTTTTTGATGCTGCAGAAAGAGCTGCAGGAAATCTGATACATTGCCTCAAGTAATGTCACTAAAGACTACAAGTTTGAAAATGAAAATAAATAAATAAATAGGAGTGTGTAGTTAGAAAAAAGATGGAATGACCCCACACCCGAGTTCAACTGAAACGCAGTATGGGCCCATTCACACTGTCCATCCGTAACGTGCCCAAGCACGGTTCACGGCTAAAGTCTAGTTCGTCTGACCAGTGTCAGTGCAGCTAGGCGAGGCACGCATGCCGGCCACGGCCCGTTTGGGAGAGGTGGGCTTTTGCAAAGCACGTTTACACATGTACGAGCACGAGCACGAGGCCTACGGCCGTTCTGACGTAATTTTATGTGCGCCTGTTGGGACATAGAAAAAAGAAGGAGGGACCATGTGTGCACATTTAAAACAATGGCGGCAAAAGGTTCACGTTGGTGTGAAGCGGAGGTGGAGTGTTTACTGCAGATTTGTAAACAAAGCGACGCATCGCGATGACGTCATCAATGCATGTGACGTGTTACGGTGTGATGTATAGGCAGCAAGAAGCATTTGCAGAGGCCCAGATAGTGTGAGTACAAACATGCCTGGGCCGCGGGGGGAGAGGGAGAGGGAGGGGGGGGACAAGTACCCTAAAGCACGGGGCACGGTACGGACGGACAGTGTGAGTGCGCCCTAAATCTCTGACTGAACTGTCAGTGGTGGAGTTTTATTGTGGGTAATGTAGGTTTTGACAGCAAAGAAGAATGTGTAAAACAAAAAAGACAATCTCTGCTGCGCTATCTGTTGTTTTTTTTTTTTGTCCATCTTGAGTCCAACACTGTGTATTATAGCAGTGCAACACTTTATCGGTGGAGTACTATTTTAAGGCTGGAAACTATTCGGCGTAGATGTAGGTGGTTCAGAAATGTGTAACTGAGATTTCCGGCTACTTCCTACACTATAAGATGTGTGGACGACAGAGACACACAGCTCTCAAGAACAAAACACATCCATCCATAAAGACTTATTGCTGGGAGCAAGCAGAAACCCAGTCACTTTTTTTGTCAGATTCTGGCCAACAGAAACCCATTTTTTTTCACGAGGCTCTGATACCAGAGTGCCAGTGTGTGTGTGTGTGTGTGTGACAAGGGGGCTTTAAATGTTCTTCAAAGATAAACTGAGCTAAACAGCCAGTGCCAACTGGAATAAAATAGCAATTGACTAGTTTTCTGTAGGACCAGGCACACACTAGATGTATTGTCGGTGTAATTTCCAGCTTGACAACGGCCAAAGTGATTTGGCTTGTTTGACCACCACTACACTGTAAGACTGGTGTCATGTATATTTTATAATGATTGGTACATTCTGGATGAGGTCGGGAGCTTTAGCATTTTGGCTGATGCATAATCAGAGACGTTTGCTGACACCTAACCTTCCCGACAGCCCAAAATATAGCAATCCTTTTTCTTATTTGTCAGGTAAGCAGAAATGCTTGTTCCTGCACCCACATTAGCATGACAAATATTAGGCAGAGTTGCTATGCTAACTATGCTAAAATGCTTGAAAAAAGTCACATACTTACACATACAAAACAGCAAAAGCTTGAGCGGTGTCTCAAACTGGATTCTTCATTTAGTACACTAACAAGTAGTTTACTGTGCACACCAGGGCCGTTGACGAGAATGATCCAAAATGAGGGGCTGGAAAAATATGAACATCACATAAATGGATATTGTAAAACACTACAGCGACATAAGAGCGTATATATTGTCTTTATTTTATCGATGTAAATACTTTGATTATGTTACAGAAGCAGCACTGAAAAGCAGTGCGGATCGCTCATAAAGCTGATTTTCTTGAGCATACTCATCATCTTTTCTGTCAGTCGCAATTGATGAAGCTTGATGATTTGGTTAAGTATATCACAATGATATTTCTTTACAAAGCATTTGTTAATCAAGTGCCGACTAACCTGCAACAACTCTTGGAAAAAGGAGATAATGCTTACAACTTGAGGGGTTATGGAAACTTTGTTCTACCAAAGATCCGAACTACTCGCAAAGGCTTTTGTGTGTCGGTGCGAGGTGTGAAGCCTTGGAATATGCTCGATATCCAGCTCAAGCAGCGCCAAAGCATCCACACATTTAAATTACTATACAAACGCTTTATTTGGTCACAATTTGTATAAGGAGGGTTTTCTGAAATCAATAACTGTCTTCACTACCATCTTGGACTTGTTGTCCTGACATTCATATGTATTGCTTTTTTGTTTGTTATTGGTTTATCATCATCTTTATGATCGAATATAAAAGTATAATAATAATTCTAAGTTACTTCAAGTGGATCAGCTACTAAACATTATGTAAGGTTTGTTTTTTTGTGTGTGTTATTGTTTATTTACATTTAGTTGCATAAATTCAGGAAGTGACAACACACATTGTGTCTAAGACACTTGATGAGAAAAAGGGGTGGGGGATGCATAAGATTTTTAATTAATAAGCTTATGCTTCTTCCTGCTCCTTTTCAAACATACAAAGTGTTTTTAATGACTCGTGTTTCAAGTGTAATTTATTTTTTTTCATATGTTTGAAATAAAGCATTCATTCATTCATTCATTCATTCATTCATTCATTTTTTCTTCTTCCCGCTCCTTTTCAGGCACAAATTGCATTCAAATGTTGCCGGGGTTTTTTTGTGCAAATGCTATTGTAATGAATGCTGCCTGACATAAATGAAAATGAAATGAAATAGCAGTAACAGGCCTCAAAGTGCAACAGCATAACAGCTGATCAAAACAAGTAGTGATAGGCCGACTCAAAGTGCAACAAGCTTGTAAAAAACAATCCTTGTTAAATGAACAAACCTGTGAACCAGAGTTTTACACTCAATTATTGGACTAAAGTAAAGTTTGAGGCTCTTCTCCTTTACTTGAGTATTTTACTTTCATGCTACTTTATTCTTCTGCTCCACTATAAATCAGTGGAAATATTCTACTTTTTTACTCCACTACATTTATCTGATTACTTCAGTCACTAGTTACTTTACCAGGCTGACAAGCACATATGAAACATTAGTTTATCCATCAAAAACTGGGCTGACACAAATGAACGTAACATAAATGCAGAGTATTTTTTACAGTTCAGTGGGAAAGTGCTGTTGTAGTTAGCATGATTTTTATTAAAATGCCTTATAAAGTTATACTCTTTACACACCGATACACACTGGGTGCAGAGTAAACACAGGCTTCACAGTGACAGTTATAAACAAATACTTCTCTGTCCATTCTCTTGTGAAGTGGCAGTTTTCTGTGTCAACCTTTCTTTTTTTCAGAGACATTGCAGTGGTGATTTAAGCATAAATTTAGCCAGACTGAAACGACTGCAAGAACAACAACAGAGCGGAGCTTGGTGAGCTGTTGCCAAGAGGAATCAAAAAACCCATGAAGAATAGCGAAGCGGGAGCGTGCGAAGCGTTGTGGCCTCCCGCCTACGAGCACGTCGAATACCGGCGCGCTGAGACAGTTGCGCTGAGATAGATATGAGAGAGGACAGCGGTCATGAATTACTTTTTCACATAGGCTTCTACTCAAAGGGCCAGTTAATATTCCCTCACAGGCTGGATCAGGCCCTGGGGCCACCAATTGAATAGCCCTGGTGTACACTATGTACTTACTTGCGTAGCACATGAATTTTGACCGGGTAGTGTTGCACTTACCAAAATGAATGATCACAAAACTTGACCACAAACTTATTGTCTCCCACCAAGATATGGTGGAGATAACGTTGCTGCCGCCCCGACCTCTGGTGTTCCCTGGAGCATTCACAGCTGCTGCTGCTTCATTGGCGGCCATTTTCACAAGTTTGGAGCTCCCTGCCCTTCTGCTACGTAGCCAAGATGGCGATGATTGAGGGTAAGAAGTGTCCAGTTTTTGCAGTGGTGGAAAGTAAGTAAGTATATTAACACAAGTACTGTACTACTTTACTTGAGTAATTCCACTTTTTGCTACTTTATACTTCTACTACAATACATTTTTTTCGTAACTTTGGCTGCTAGTTACTTTACAGATTCAGATTCCTTAGACAAAATATTATCAACAAATATACATACTGTATACAGTAATAGATTAAGCCATACATCAGTGTACAAAGTAAATAAAATTAGCCCCACTTTAAAGTGATACTTACATGAATCTATCAGTAACTACAATCCGATAATATAGTAATAATATTCTGAAATGGGCCATTCAGTATAATGAGTACTTTTAGTTTTTTTGCTTAAAGTACATTTTGATGCTCACTTTTTTGTACTTTTAGTTAAATCAAATTTTGAATGCAAAAAGGAAAGTACTTCTTCCGTCACTGACTTTTTGACCCTTACGAATGCAGTGTCAGAGTAACCGCACTTACACACTCAAAAAACCCTGTAAGTATGGAAATACACTCTTTTTTTAGACCTGCTCTAACTATATATATTTTTTTGGGGGCAGCAGAAACCAACTTTGAACCCAGTGACATATTATCATCTGATAAATGTGTTATGTGGAACATGTTAGCAGACAAAAAGCAACATTAGAATTATATTCTACTATTCCTCATTCTTCTGGGGTCCCCCTGAAACTCCCTCAAGCACCCCCAAGGGGTTCACGGACCCCTGGTTGAGAATCTCTGTATGAGAGGAACTACACAGTATTAACTTACTTGTTGGATTCTGCTGAAACTTGGAGAAATGATGAAACTCACAGCTGTGTTTTCAGATTTTCAGAATTACACAGATTAGCCCATGGAGGAGCTGTGCAACATCTGTTTGCTCATTTATGTGTCAAACACAAAACATCAGACATGACTGATCTCCCTCTGACAAAACTTGGAAAATGATGCATCTTACCACTGCTTTCTGGCATTTAGAATTACACTGATTGGTCCAAGGGGAAATTACATTTCAAAATAAAGTGACACATTTGTTGCTGATTGGCCCAGATGGTGACATTTTGGGGACAACAATGATTACTATTACTTTGTCTTCCCAATCTAACTTTTCAGAGGGCGGATTCTTTGTGCATGTTATTGAATTGAAGGAAGTTTCATGGACATTCAGCTGCAAAACATTCTAGAAAAGTGAGGTATAACAATTATAAAACCCGCAAAAAGAGCCTGGAAAGAATTTGACTGTCAGCACTGTGCAAGGTCATCCTCGCTGTAAACTAACAACCAGAATTGGATAGGATTGGATTTGGACCCCTCAGACACTGTCAGGAGAATTCAGGGTTTGTTGGCTCGGTTGCAGCCAGCAGTCAACAAGGGCACATGAATGCTTTCTTTTTGCCACTAGAAATTTGCAGGCTTGCCGAAGCCTTTTCCTTTCCTCTCTCTCTCATTTTTTTGGTCCACTTTTCCATAACAAGCATATACTGTTTACACCTCCCTATTATTAAATTACTTCCTGACTTGCAGCCGTGTTGGCCTTAGAGCCAGAAACACTTATTCCTCACTTGTATTGGGCTAGAATGTAATTACCGCTGCTGCTAGCACATAACAAACAATGACCTTGATTGATTGACAAGCATTTTCACAATCTGCTGCTTTATAGATATGCTGTAATTCACTTCACTCATTTGGATTCTAACCCTTAGACACAGTAGCAGTGATACTTAAATAGTAAAACATGGTAACGTGACGTAATGCACGACAGAGCCGTATTATTTTAACAACTGAATGTTCTCATTTTCCCTTGTCTATCAGTCAGCCTGAGTGGATGGTGGCCAAGAGGGGGATGGGTTGATGGATGGATGGAGGGACGGGGGGGTCGAGTACTGAGCTCTCCACCTCTTGCCCTCCTCTGCTGTCATCTGTTGCCCCACAGCAGGCCAGAGGTTGTTGGCGTTTTGCTCACTTGTAATCCGTCTCACTGTCTGGCTGCCGGCTCTCGGGTCACCTGTCACTCAATTTGACATGAATCAGCATTGACGCCAACAGATTTAAGCTATTTCTCTCAGTCTGTAAACACAGCCTGCGTCCGTGGGCCTATAGCAAAATAAAACAACAACATAAAAAACACCGCCCACCCAAAACTACTGAGTGTTGGCTAATGACCCATAAGAGCTTGAATACGGTAAGACATGTTTTTTTTTTTTTTGTGATTTAACTCCAATTAAATCTGAAATGGTAATCGGGTTGTGTTAATGTGACATGACATGCTGCTGCAACTCACTTTTGCAGCCCCACATGAGGACACGGTTTCAGAGTGAGAAAACACAAGCATTAAATCTCCCATCAATCTGACACACTATGTTTGATAATATAAGGCCGGTTTACATTGAGGTCCATGTTCTGTCAGAAAGTGAAATTATAGTCCCCTTTTAAATATACACTACCTTCAAGTTACGGCGAGTTCAAACCGGTCTGAGAAGTTGCAAAAAATCAAGGTTAAGAACCGATAGTTGGGCTGAGTTATGAATCGCATACTTCTATTTAGTACGTACAGCAGCTGCCCTTACAAAGTAGATGCTGTTGCATGCACTATGCATACTATCGGGACATAGTACTTCATCACAAACAAACAAAAATGAGGTTTCAGTGTTTCGCACTGAGGCTGACAAATATGTCGAATGTATTTCCCTCCTAACAAAACATTTGCTTAGCAGATTTTTTTAATTATTTCAATTCAATTAAATTCAATTCAATTTTATTTATAGTGTCGAATCATAACAAAAGTTATCTCAGGACACTTTACAGAGTAGGTAAAGACCACACTCAATGACTTATTTATGATTTACATAGACCCAACAAATCCCCGTAGAGTACGGTGGCAACAAAAACCTTCCCTATAACAGACAGGAATGTCAGACAGACCCAGCTCTGTGGAGGACGCACATCTGTCTGCACCGGTTGGGGAGGAAGAAAAGGAGAGAGAAAGAGAGAAAAGACGGACAGATGGACAGAGAGAGACAGACAGACACACTTCCAGAGATGCAAGCAAGCAAAACCGAACAGTAACTATAATAATATCTATAGTAATGTGAATATGACGTATATGTTAGGACAGTTAATACAACAGAATAGTAGAAACAAGCACAGCTAAGGTGACAGAATATGACAATGATAATAGAATATGACAATGATAATATAATATTTAAAATCCTGCATTGCTTACATTAAACAACCACAGCGCTACCAGTGGTTAAAAAATAAATAAATAAAATATAAACATATAAGTGCTTTTGTTTATTTATCAACATTTGTGACACATATGTCAAACACGACAAATGGTAATGTTACATCATGTAAAGTCTTTATCTCTCATCTCTTGACTAAAAACAAATGACCCATTCTGAGAATATTCTGAGAATATTCTCAATCCTTTGCATATGTAAAATATGCCTCCTTTCCAGCCACGTGTGTGAACATAATGACAAAAAGTCTCAACCGTTTCTGAAAAAGCTACCTCTCCAAGCGTGAATAGCCGCAGCAGCTCTGGGATCAGGCGAAAAATTAAAAAAATGAACCTGGTGAAACTAGATGTGTGTCTTGCCCACCGAGCGTGTTGTAACATATAGAAAACATTGCAGGTGTCAACATTTTTATGCAAAACACGCATTGAATATCAGAAAAGCTAAATTGATCCGGTGATGCAAATGTAAGCAACGGTGATAGTGTGAGCTGCTGAGACACTTGTCACTGTGGTCAAGATTCAGACATGGACATGTGCAGTCTTAAAAACCCAGCCACTGTGCAGACAGGGAAATCAATACAGCATTTTGTTATCTATCTCTATCTTACAACTTAAAAGAGAAGGATTATATGTCATAGAGTGAGCCCAGGCAGACGTAGGCGTAGATCTATCATTGTAGCGAGTCACCGGCCTTTTCCTGTGTAAATCATGTGTCACATGGGCAGCAAGTTCATTCTCCGGCCATGGAATACATTTAGGCCTTGGACACGGACTTCCATTTTTCACTTATGATCGAGTGCTTCCCTGCAGTGCTGGACCTGTAAGTAGATTATTTTCTAACATGACGCCTTCATTGTTCGTTTTGTTATTGCTGTCCATATCCGATCAAACGCAGGAAAAATAGCTTCCTGTGCTGAAACAAGTGATTGATACATTTTAATTACTCCACTTCTCTTAGGAGTGCAACTGTCACAGCTGCTGAGGTTTTAATGTGACGAACACTTGACAGCCAGACAGGAAAGGCAAATGACACACCTGTGGCAAAGTTGTGAAGGTACTGGATTTCTCCCACCTGAGCAGTCAGTCCTGCACATGTCAGAAGCTTCAGTGCAACAGCAGGATCCCCATAAACCACAACCTCAAACGGAGCAGAGACAGTGAATGATCCGACTTCATCGTTTTACAGGGCCCTCATCCTTGTGGATGTTTTCTGAGCCATTTCTCATGCGGAACCTAATGCTGACCGTGCAAGGTGGATAAAGTGAAAAGTAGCCATGGAAAATATGAGCCGTCACACACTGTGTTCCTTTCAAGCAAAGACAAAGGCCTCTGCCGGAGATGCTGTAGGTGTCAAACTCCTTGCTAAAAGAAAAGGGAAATACTTTTATTAAAATATAATATCCAAGTAGTGACAGATTTTACATTAATGACTGTTATACAGCAAAACATAAAGACATAAAGGAATTGATCCGCAGTTTCAGTCTCACCTCCTTAAAGGGATTTTTTTTTGTTTGGTGAGTTTGGTTGTATGAGGTCTTAAGTCCATAGTCAATTGACGCGGCACCTGTTTGAAAAAGCAGGCAGAAGAGGACCGGCACGGAAGCTAAGAAATGTACTGCTGCGGATCAGGGCAGCAGCTAAATGTATTTTATCCACTTAAAAAGGCCCACCTAAAAGTTAGTATCAGTTCAAGTGTATGTGATATATTTAGAATATTTCCACAGCTTTATCTTGCCCTGTTCAAATTTATGCAGGAGAACCTGAAGCTTTCTATGCTCTCGTCATAACCACCAGACTCCATTGACAAAAAACAACTATTTAACCTGACAGAACACAGTTGCTGGGCTGCAGCTGCATCAATGGTTAGTTAATTTGTGTTATTGTGTGACTTGGGTTAGGAACTCACAAAACTAACAAACAAACAAACCAATCGAGGCAACTGTAGACCAGCAACTCCGGCGTTCTGTGAGTCAAAATTACTTTTTCATCAATGGAGTCTTGTGGTTTTGAAAAGAGCATAGAAAAACTTCAGTTCCTCCCCGCCTAACTTAAACAGGGCTGTCTGACGTCAATATAAAGCGGTGAAAATATTTGAAATATAGCGTTCACTTAAAGAGAAATGTTACCCGATTTTAATCCAGGTCTGTGTCGTGGCAATGTGGGCAACGGAGAACTACCGACAGATTTTGTATTTTGGCAGTAAATCTCTAATGCTCTGTTTCACGAAGACAGGCTTAACACTGTTCACCTGAACCCAGTGCCCACATCGCTATGACACAGACCTTTAAACTGATATGGCTTTTTTTAGGAGGCTAAAATACATTTAGCTGCTGCCCCCCTTCCAAGCAGCACATTTCTTAGCTTCCATGTCTGTCTTCCTGCCTGCTTCTCCAAACTGGGAGTGTCTTCACTGCCATCTATCAGCCCACTGTCTATGGAATAAGTACCTCATACAACCCCCTTCAAAAAAAGCACAACTCTCCCTTTAACCCTCTTGTGGTTGGCATACAAAGGCAATCTTGCGGTGTAGCTACTGAGGTGGGAGCTCTATTCTACAGGTACTGTATATTCTCGGTTATGGGTGCAAAGACAGGCCAGCAGGTAGTCACTCATTCAAGACATCTATATTACATCTGTGAGATGGGGTCTTCCAGAGACAATCATTCCTACGATTCACTTTCAGCACACGAGAATCATCTTATGTCATGAAAGTATGTGAGCACTGAAATTGTCAGACAGCTCCCACTCCTGACTTTCATCATCTCTTCCCAAAGCATTTCGATTTAATTTAAGTGTGCCGGGAAGTGCTTTCATTTTGTTTTAATGAAGTTTTAAAAGTTGGCTGATTTGTAATGTAAGCTGCCGCCACAGTCCAACTTTCACTTACCTATCATCTGTTCTCCGTGTGATTGCTGCAGAATACAATGTGATGACCTGTCAACCGTTACACCATGTGTGGGATATTCCCGAGTTCACTCAGAAGTTAATCACTGGTGCAGTGAAATAAGTCTGTCCTGCAGTTTCTCTGTGATGATTAGAAGTCATATCGAGCTATAAGTACCAACCTTATCTATCTATTTATCTATCCATCCATCCATCCATCCATCCATCCATTCATAATATTAAGCCCACCCTAAATATCTTGGATATGAGCACACAGTGTGAGAATTTAGCTCTTCAAGTCACGCATTGCTGAAAGTGACCCAAGATTATGTGAAACAAAGACATGGTAAATGCCGTCATCTGCACAAAGACAATGAGATGTTACGTCCAATGTCATGGCATTATGTTGGAGAATTTAAACAAAGAATTGAACCATAGACAATATCAGCTTGGAAATGGAGAAGGGTCTTAGCTGCCACATCAAAACGGAGAAAAAAGGCATCGCATTTGAAAGCCTAAAGGCTTAAACTAATACAAAAAGTCTAATCAGACTAGCAATCCCTGATGTTAATGAAGGTGTCACACATTGCACAAAGAAAGTTGTGCCTGGCAATCTTCCATTTTTCGGCTGCCTACACCAGTGACATTTCATCTCACATTCAAAGAGCGCTGAGGCCCCTTAATGAAATGCATAATTAACATATTCTAATTGTGCTGAGCACAGTGATGGTTTTGACAGAGCTCACTTTCCATGTCTAATTCAATGCTAATTTAATCTGTTCTTTTCCCGCCGACATGACCTTTCTTGATTGAGTTTCACCGCAAAGAATATTTTGATGGATTGATTTATCAACCTCTTGGAATGCAACAAAAGTGCCAGTTTTAGACAGACGAGGGGAGGAAACGATGAAGACGATGGCGGACGAAATCAGGTGATTGTGAGGAAAAACAATTTGATATTTGAAAATTAAATGAAGCCAGGCGAGCTATATAGAATTATGTCCCATGATACATTGTGGTATTAAAACACTCACATTTTTGAATCCTGCAGGTCTAATACCATAATTTCTCAGTCACAAGCAGAACATCGCTTAAGCCATTCGGCTGGCGTACCTTTAACACGGGGATTAAGAGGAATCTAAAGGCGTCTTTATGACAAAAAGAGCAAAAGATACCAGCACTATTCATGGCTCTTCTTAATCTGAGTATTTACCAAAGGTTGATGCTGAGTAGGCAGCTAAGAGCATCTCGGCCCACTCAGCTGTTGAAATTCTCATTCTTTTATAATGGGGAAGAGAGAATAATATTCAACAGAGGCAAAGACACTGACACAGTCTATAGGAGACTTTGTTTAGCTTTGAGCTTTGGGACACAAATTGTGGGGAATTTCTAGTAAGCAATAATTTACTTTCTGAATCCACATGCCTTTTCCTTTACAGTCCTTCAGATGTCACATACTACATTTGCACTATTCTAAATGGAAATGGAAATGACAGAAATTCCCTCCAATGTCTGATTCCATGTCCCAGTATGAGGCAGAACCTAGGTAGTGAAATTAGGGGAGAAAGCTGGGGATGAGGAGGAATGTGGAGCTGTCAGTCAGTCAGTCAGTGGGAAGGGGGATTATGCAGAGCTCAGAGCAGTAATTGAACACCGTCGGGCCCGCCCTCATTTACATCTCTCCCTTCTGCTGGCTTTGATTGGCAGCTGTACATGAAATGCCACATCAGTTGAAAGTATGTTGTGAGCTGGCACTAACAATCCTGTGGCTCCGGGGAGACCTGCCATATTGTAATTTGGTTATCAGGCATGAAGGAAATAATTCTAAGTGCCAGGAAATGTGAGGCAGAATAAATGCTTCATTGCTGCAAGTTGCCCAGGGTGACAGTTCTTATTTAATGTACAAGAGCGTCCCGTTGCCTGTAGATTTGGGGAGCCGAGATTGGAAGGGAGATGTAAACTGGGAGAATTTTCACAAAGAAAAAGGGTAAATGGAAATCTGCAGAGAACCAAAACATAAGATAATCAATAAAAAAAATCAGTGTGCATAATTTTGGGGTCAAGTTTGTACTTAAAATAAAAAGCAGATAATAATGGAACATGTCCGTATAGAAACCCTATTTATAGGCTCATGCACAGAATTGCCAGACAAAAGGCATAAGAACAGAAGTAATGCAGATTTGAGCGTGCTGTTGCATCATTTGCTTGACATGTAGTGAAAATGGGTCCTGAACGCAGCCACTTCTCTTAAGTGGCTTGGGCCTTATTTGTTTTGATGCACTGTTTTTGCATGGGGAGTCTTTTCTCTTGAGATGGAGCTGTCACATTGTAAAAAAGAAGCCCCTGATGCTGGCAGCAGCCCCCGGGCAAAATGAAAACAAGTAAGTGGCATAGATAAATCATGCCAGCCAACGTCTTGTTGATGAATCAGATAAGACCAGAGCATCTCAGGAACACTGGGCTTAATGGAGGTCCCAGTGGCAGCTGTGGGTGGGTTTATAATGACTGTAGAGAGTTTCTTTTGTTTACCCGCAATTATAACACAGATCCAGGGTTAGATAGATAGATAGACAGACAGACTACAATTAGACTGCAGGAAACTTGGATTTGTTTCTCAAATCAGCTCTTTAAAAGAGACTGTTATTTGCAAGTGCTCAGATCCGATTTTCTGCCAACATCCCCACCATCTGCATGGGTTGCTGCGGTAAGGAAGTAGGCATCAGTAACTACATGGTTATGCTGGTGATGCGAAGCATAAGAAATGGAGGTCCATCATTTCACGGTGCAGACATTATTTTGGCGTCTGTCCGTGAACTGTTGTTCTCCATGTTGTCCTCCATAGCGCTCTGCTAGCAGCATGGATTCGCCGTTGTCAATGTGTGTCACGTTGAAAGACACTTTGAAATCCTGCTTGAGCCACTCCAGCGCCCGCATCTGTAGAAATCCATTTCACACCGCCTCCAAATGTAGATTAGATCCGTTTAGCAAAAATAACATCTGATGTGTTTTTTGCAGTTTCTAAAATCAATCTGGATACAATCTGGCCAAAAAACAGTCTGAACAAGGCCTCAGCGAGCTTAATCCAGTTTTCATTAGATTTGTTGTGTACTGCAGCATAAAACTTGACCGATGTCACACAGCTGTTTTTAACCTCATAATTCCAGCCACTTTGCCACATCGGTGGTTTGAAGTAAGTTAGGGGTTTCAGTTAAATGCAGATATTGTATTGCATGATTGAATACTGTAGCAAATCAAATTAATGGTGTTTTCAGTGAAGCATTTTAATGATACGTTCAGTATCAACAAATTGGCACTTGCCAGATACATTAAAAAACAACAATTCCACATTATTTTACTGAGAAATGTATTACGGGCTCCGTTGTGATTTCTCCAAAACGTATTTGCTGTTGCAAACTAGTTGTATATAAACGTAATTTACATCATCTGAGTCTATTCTGTACACAATATTGTTTTTATTGCCTTATTAAAGACAATAGAGAATCAAGAGAATCAAGAGAATAGATAGATAGACAGACAGACGAACGGACGTACGGACGGATGGGCAGATAGCTAGATAGATAGATACAGTAGATAGAAAGATAGATAGATAGATAGATAGATAGATAGATAGATAGATAGATAGATAGATAGATAGATAGATAGATAGATAGATAGATAGATAGATAGATAGATAGATAGATAGATAGATAGATAGATAGATAGATAGATAGATAGATAGATAGATAGATAGATAGATTGATAGATAGATAGATAGATAGACGGATTGCTAGATAGATAAATAGATAGACAGACAGACAGAAAGACAGACGGATAGACAGGCGGTAGGATAGATGGATGGACAGATAGATAGATAGATAGATAGATAGATAGATAGATAGATAGATAGATAGATAGATAGATAGACGGATTGCTAGATAGATAAATAGATAGACAGATAGATAGATAGATAGATAGATAGAAAGACAGATAGATAGATAGATAGATAGATAGATAGATAGATAGATAGATAGATAGATAGATAGATAGATAGATAGATAGATAGATAGATAGATAGATAGATAGATAGATAGATAGATAGATAGATGGATGGATGGATAGATAGATAGATAGATAGATAGATAGACAGATAGATAGATAGCTAGATAGATAGATACATACATACATACATACATACATACATACATACATACATACATACATACATAGATAGAAAGACAGATATATAGATAAATAGATAGATAGATAGATAGATAGATAGATAGATAGATAGATAGATAGATAGATAGATAGATAGATAGATAGATAGATAGATAGATAGATAGATAGATAGATAGATAGATAGATAGATAGATAGATAGATAGATATCCCCATCCTGTGTGTTGCCCCAGGGCTAATTATTCATAAACTAATAGGGTTAAGAGAAAGTGGCCTCTGCCATCATCTCTCATGTGAACAGACTGACTGAGAGACGTGATGGCTGACATTCCCTGGCAGAGTGCAGATCATTTGTCCACAGGAACAGGGGCAGCTCAGTTCCAAATGCCATGGTGTGGGGTGCCCAGACAATGGGCTCAATGCTGGGCTATTATCCCCTGTGTCAGCAGGGATTGGCCTCCCATTTGAAGAGGTCCACTCGTCTGCATCCATGCCACTTTGAGGACCATCATTAGGTGGGCCTGTCAATTTCCAAGCTAGTGTTATCTGGATGCTATAAATACTGTGCATCATCCCTCCCTATATTTGCCTTCATGCCATCCATCCAGCTGCCTGCAGTCCTGAGGAGATGGTCTGCTCAGAGCCAAATGATCTCTCTGCTCTTTGTTTTTAATCAAAATAGAAAAAATAGCTATGCAAGCTGCCTTGTGATAGCACACTTCTTTAGGATATGTGAAAAAATTCAGCATATTCAGCACACGTCTTTGTTTATAGACATATTTATTGCTTTTTATGAGCCTCTGTCACTCTCCTAATTTTAGTCCAGCATAGATAGAGTGTCAGGTGACAGGCGCCGTATCGTAAAGCAGATGTACATCAGTTTAAATAACACTTCTGTTGATCATGTGCCAACCCCCGATGGGATTCAAGCAGGTAAATACTGCTGAATGTATAGTCAACTTCACGTCACACTGGATTTCCACTGTTCCTGATCAAACGGCCCTGTGAGGGGCCAAGACAGGCTCAGACCATCATTAGTCCATAGTGAGGTTGCAGACTACTAGTAGCTATCTCAGCTCATGGCCAAATTGGCTGGATGTCAGTCTGTCTGTGTCTTGTGAGGTGTTAAGAAGCCTAATGATGTCTGGTCTTGGCTGCTCCATTGTTTGGATGTTGATCTTCCTCTGCAGGTGATGTAGGCAGCCGAATGTTACTGAACTATAATCCAACACAGTGTGAGTGTCACATATTTTTTCTTTATTGTATTCATGTTATATGATGAGCTCGTCTGTTGACCTATTTCAATGGAAGAAGAAAATCAAAGGCATAGAATTCACAGTAAAGCTGCAAAACAATTCCCATTAAATGTTGAAATTTAGAGAAATGAGTCAAAGCAGGAGAGAGAAGGTGAAAGAGGATTTTGTAATGTTTTGTTTGTACAGATTTATATATGGTACCGTTGCCTGACACATCTCTTACTCACGCTTTTGGCTTGTCTTTAAACCCTCCCTTTGGCATTGCCAGACTAAGTTATGTGGATTTCCTGTGAAGATGTGATATCTTGGAAGCACTCAGACTGCCCCCAGAGAATTGGCCTGTAAACCATCATTAGCGAGCGGAGAAGTGTAAGTCTTTCAAATGTTAGATCCAGCTGACGTGCCATATAACCCCTTTTATTCCCAGTGACAAACCAAACCATCTAAAATCATGTATAATTATGGCGAGGCAAATCCAATTTACCCCTACTGAATGTAAGGTTCCTTAAATAAATGAAATTACAGATTCAGAAACATAAAGCAACTGCAGTACTTCACAAAGGCTTTCTACCCATTCAACATGGACTCGTGCAAATAGACCTGTGGCAAAGTATTGGGACTTGTCATTCTGAGCTTATGGAAAAAAGTCCAGACTTTTGATGCAGTCGTGGCAAGATGGAATTTCATATTTAGCTTTGACATCTTTGACAATTGGGGGAGAGAGGCAACCTTCACAACTTTCACATAAAAGTTAGATCAGTTGTATTTTTAAAGGTGCACGGGGAACTCACCATACTCGAACCGAATCAACATTTCAAAGTCTTCATGGAGCCCTTGACTTTTGTGGCAGATCACAGAGAAGTGGATTGGCAAGACTCATTTACATTGTTCAGAAATTGCTGGCTGGTCTAACTTGAAAAGAAAGATACCCTTTACACGGCTTGAATATAACCTTTTGTCTCATACTCAGCAGCATAAATGTTAGAAAAATAAATAGTGAGGAGCAGAAAAAAACCAGTCATAAATAAAGCGTTACATATATGCATTCAGTTGAAAAACAAGAATAGGAGAGATGGAGGTGTTAATGTTGATAATTTGTTCTCTTAATATTGCTAAAAAAAGAAGTTTGAGTGACTCCCTGTGCAAGTCAGATCTGTGGACCTGTCAGTTGATTAGTCCTCTTGATTACCATTTATAAGAGGCCCCAGCGCTCTATTATTTGCATTCCTATTTAGCCATGATTTTGCAGAGGGCACACCGTGATTAAACTTGTCAAGAGGCCTGATTGACAAGGTCACATCTTCACATTCCATTGTGCTGAAATGAAAAAAAAGAAAGTAAAACAGACACTAGATGTGTCAGCTTCCCTTTCCTATTCCTCTCCCACCAAGCTCAACAGACCACCCCCTCCCTCCCTCCTACCCTCCTACCCTCCTCTCCTCCTTCCCTCCTTCCCTCTCTTTCCCCCTTACAATCTCCGTCAGGAATGTTTTAATTTTAGGGATAGATTCTGCCTGTCAAGCGAGGCCTGATGGCCTGTAGTTCAGACGATGAGATGTGATGGGTGTAAAACAATAAAAAAAAGAAGAAGAGATGTGAGAGAACAAAGAGGAAAAGAGCTCACTTTATTGGACAGATTTAATTACACTGAATAGAGATTAAGGCAGGCAATCCACTGAGGTGTGAAATTAACCCTTGATTACTGATGAAGCTCTGAACAGAGGCTGAAAACAACAGTTAAAAAAAGATTGACCACTTGGAAGTGGTAATTATTTCAGATATCACCTCTTTTTTTTCCCTCTCAAATCCGGATAGGTAATGTTAGCATGCATAAATGAACGAGGATGGCTAACTACATTATTAACCAGGCTTAAAACGCTAACAGAGAAAGACTGGACATGATCTGAAATCTAGCAGCTTGCTTGCATCACAGATTACTAACCTTTCTGTTAGACCGGGCTCTTTCCCTGGAGGGGAACGGGGCCATGGAGGGGAAAAAAATACAATTAAAAATGCAGAAATTAGTTGATGCAATCTGCTCTCTTTAAATGATGTTGTGGACTTATTCTCATGAAATCTCACTGTATGAACTGTATTTAGAAAATGGACAGTTGTGGGTTTGCAGATACCTGGAAAAAAGCATTTTACATTTTCATAGTGAATTATTGTTAGCAGTTTCAAATCTGCGGATATGTAATAAGTGCTTTAAAAAAAACCCAAGGTGAATCAGTCAGAGGGATCAAAATGACATTACAAACCAAATAATAAAAACACAAAAGCTGCGTTTTTTGCACTGGTGGAATATAACCAAGTGCATTTACTAGATATGCTACATTTTCACACACTTTACTTTACTTAAGTATTTTCATTTTATGCTACATTATACTACGGATTAATTTTATTAATAACAAATATATAAATAAATGAATAGATTATAACAAATGTGGAGATTAAGATACCAGCAAAGGTTGTCCTCATTCACTGTTTGTCCATATAATTATGAAAGGTAGTGAAAAGTAATAAATATGTGGAATACACATATTTATTACTGTAGAAATTGGGTCTGTTGCAAAAAAAAGGAAATGAGCCATTCTGTGTAATGAGTACCTTTACTTTTAGTGATTGAAGAATATTTTGATGCTAAAACTTTAGTTCTTTTACTTAAAGTACCCCTTCACTCGATTTTTTTCTTTGGTTCCTACAGTTGGATGTTTGGGTTTCAGTGTGCAGAATGAAGTATGTGCAAAGTTTGACAAGAGGAGGCTGCTTTTTTTCTTTCTTCTTCTCTGTGCTCACTGAAAACTGATTACTGACTACAAGCTTAATTTGTGACATCATAAAAGTTAAACTTTAGAAATGAACCCAAATTGTACATCATATATCTGGACTTTCTAATAAAGTCAAAGGAGTAGATGTCTTTCAAAGGATCTTCATTTGGAAATGATACTTTTTTGTGCGTGGACATATCAAACACACATTATTGTTCCAAGCAGACTATTTATATATCTTAATACATGTCTGGAGGGGTGCTTTAAGATTTTAAATGCAGGACTACAACTTTTACAGGGTGGTGTTTCTACTTTTACTGAAGTAAAATATATTCTCTGTAGCACGGTGATATCTATTCATCCTACCATCGCAATGTATTATTATCCAGGGGGGAAATGGGACATCCTCATGTTCACAACCCAGAGACAACCAAATGCACTGCCCCGACGAGGCTAGCTGTTCGTATAATTAGCGGTAATTAATGAACAGAAAGCCAAGACTCGTTTGTATTTTAAATGATCTTAAATGATCCCATTAGCACTTGTCATAGTCCTGTACACCAAACAGCGTGAGTTCAATTAGATTTTTGTCATATTAAAGTGGTTTCACAATGCCACATTTGAAGTTTTCCAGTTGTGCTTTCTTTTCGGGGTTTTTTTTCAAATTATCTGAAAGATGACTTCGACTAATCTCTCCCATGCAATACGGTTTCAGGCCTGGGTGCAAATATTCTGGAATATTTATATACTGGCTTTTTTCTCGAACACACTGTGCACCGTGTCTTATAAAAAAGTGTTTAGTGAAGTGTGTTATATGGGCTAGCTAGGCTAGAGCACCACTGCTTACCTCTTATCCCTAACTGTGTGTTCATGACAGCATGCATACAATAAAATATGTACCCTGTCTTGTACATTTCATTCCCGGTGCTGAACGGACAAGGAAGGAGGACAGAGAGGAGAAATAAAGTGCCATAATGAATCTAAGGGGCATAATTCATTTTGATCAAACGCACTCAGGGATGAGTCATGCTCCGGTGAACCCTTCTGACCACTGATGGGTCTACAGCAGAGAAGGGGATGAGGCGGGATTGACGAGCACACATAAATTCTAATTATTCCCAATGTATGCGATCCTGCAAATGGCCGTCCTCGCAGTGGTGGCCTGTGACGGTTTTCTCTAACAAAACCCCCCTCCCTTCTCAAAATGATCCCCTCAGACTTTTTTATGAAGAGCTCTGGCTGTAAACCTGGGACAGGAGCTATAGAGCAGAAGGAATGAAAGCAGCGGGTCGTGTAGTTGCTACAGAAGAGAGAAAAACACACCAGCTCTGGTGCTGGGGAAAGAAAGGTACGATGATCAATTAATCCAGGCAGTAATTGGACGAGTGTGTATGTAAAGCGGTAATGCTGTAATGAAAGTCATCCATTGTGCACATTCTCTCTCTGGCCGGTGAACCATCCCCCTCATCATCCTCTGGATCTCAGGTGCTTAGCCATGCAAATCTGTCTGACAGCCCAGTACATCTCTGTCTGCCTAATTGGACAGTATAGAGTTGTTTATGGATATTGCAGGCATTTAGGACTCAGTTGGGGGCTGCTCAAAAATCATTAGCAAACAGCCCCTGCTACTGGACTGTCAGCTTCACTTCTCCGACGTCAAAGCACTGCGATAAAAAAATGTTTATCTCTGTCAACAACAGGAAAAGGCTCCTTTTAAATGGAACAGTATACTTGCTGAACATTCAAACATGTTATGAAATGAGAGTATCTGGATTCTAGTAGCTTGTTATATCACTCCCACAGCTAGTTTTTGATGTGTAAGCGAGGTGGGGTTTTTGTTAATTAGAAAAACACTCCATTTTTACTTCCATTACTTCCATTTTACTCTTTACTCCACTTTAGAATTTTCAGTGGTGGATATCTACAGATGAAAGGAATAAAAATATACCATACTCCATTCCAAATATGAGTTTTTACTCCCTTATAATACATGTTTTCATGGGCTGAAGATTTAAAGCTGCTATAATGACTTTTTATATGAACAATGGATCAAATGGCCAAATGTCTTGTAGAAATGAACTCAAAGAGAATAATAATGAGCTCATTGTTTTTGCTTTCCTGGCTCACAGCTTCCCTGTTTTAGTTCACCCTTGCAATCAACGTATTGTCATGAGCAAATTTATGTATCGTACGAAACGCTCTGGACACATTTTTTTTATGATATCTTACTAAGCGGTGAACAGAAGTGGGCCGCGATGATTGCTTTTAGTTAAGTTTCGGCACCAAAAATACATTTTCGTGACTGGTTCTATCCTACAAAAGGTAACGGTTAGGGTTAGGCATCAAAATGACTGTGTTAGGATTCAAAAAAAGGTTTTGGTTCGGCTTAGGGTTATGGTTAATGACAATGGGAAACGAACCCTGCTCACCCTGGTTCACCATTGTTATATGTACAAAAGGTGCATGAGAACAGCTCCTCACCATCGAAAGCTATTTCAGGGAAAAAGCTCCAAAAACCCAGAGTACAATACCTGCTCAGCGCCAAACAGCAGACACAGTTAGCGACTAGCTGGTGAACTGAAGCCCCTTTCACACATAACATGGCAAACCTGAACTTATCTCGACGTTACAGTAAGTGAGAACGCAAATGCTCGAGTACAAAGAGCGTTTGATTTCTGATTGAGCCCATGTGTGAATACAGCCACTCATTCTCCAGTGTATTCACAGACAGCAATTTGGTGTGTTGATGACGTCAATCATCATCTAAAACACACCTCCAACGGTGAAGAAGAAGGGATGAGATGAGAAGAAATCATCAGATGAATTTGAAGAATGGCGAGAGACTTGGTTGTTAATGACCAAATTAAGAACCAGCTCCATCAGCGTGGTGAAATCTGTGTAATCTTTTCTGTAGTCTCTATGCAGGCACCACCCCTCACCTAAACCAAACTGAATGTTTTTCAGTATGTGAGAATGAGTCTGACACGGACAATCTCCTGTTGTATTGTCAGACAAATCAAGGAATGGCAAGACAATTAGGATCTTTATGACCAAATTGCGAACAGGCTATGTGTATTCCATGTCATCCA